>NC_142758.1:49290110-49441294 GCF_054948205.1 Urtica dioica subsp. dioica
CGCAAAAGTGGGCACAGACGGAGGTGCAAGCACAAGCGGAGGTGCAAGCACAGGCGCAAAAGTGGGCACAGACGGAGGTGCAAGCACAAGCGGAGGTGCAAGCACAGGAGCAAAAGTGGGCACATACGGAGGTGCAAGCACAAGCGGAGGTGCAAGCACAGGCGCAAAAGTGGGCACAGACGGAGGTGCAAGCACAAGCGGAGGTGCAAGCACAGGAGCAAAAGTGGGCACAGACGGAGGTGCAAGCACAGGCGCAAAAGTGGGCACAGACGGAGGTGCAAGCACAAGCGGAGGTGCAAGCACAGGCGCAAAAGTGGGCACATACGGGGGCATCCATGGTGGTGGTGACATATCAAAATCAGGAGGCGGAGAAGTTAAAATCTCAAAAACCGTAGGAGCCAACGTTGGCGGAGATGCAAGCGGAGATACAAACGCAAACTTAGGCACAAATGGAGGGGCCAAAATTGAAAAACACGTCGACATACATGGTGGCAATTACGTGTCAAAATCAGGAGGCGGAGGATTCGAAATCTCAAGATCCATAGGGGCAAGCATAGACGGAGGTGCAAGCGGAGGCGCAAAAGCAGGCACAAACGAAGGTGCCAAATTTGCAAAACACGTCGGTGTACATGGTGGTAGTGACGTATCAAAATCAGGAGGTGGAGGGGTTGAGATATCAAGATCCATAGGGGCAAGCAAAGGTGGAGACGCAAGCGGAGGCGCAAAAATAGGAACCGACATCGGTGCCAAATTTGCAAAACACGTCGGTACACATGGTGGTAGTGATGTATCAAAATCAGGAGGCGGAGGAGTCGAAATCTCAAGATCCATAGGGGCAAGCATAGGCGGGGGTACAAGCGGAGGCGCAGAAGTAGGGACAGACAAAGGTGCCAGATTTGCAAAACACGTCGATGCACATGGTGGCAATGACGTATCAAAATTAGGAGGCGGAGGAGTTGAAATTTCAAGATCCATAGGGGCAAGCATAGGTGAAGGTGCAAGTGGAGGCACAGAAGCAGACACAGACGGAGGTGCCAGACTTGCAAAACACATCAGTGCACATGGTGGAAGTGATGTATCAAAATCAGTTGGTGGAGGAGTTGAAATATCAAGATCCATAGGGACAAACATAGGCGGAGGAGCAAACGGAGATGCTGATGCAAAAGTAGGCACTGACGGAGGCGAAGGCGTCAAAATCTATAAATCCGTAGGGGCGGGCCTAGGCAAAGCTTCAAATGCAAATGCAAATGCAAAATCAAGCTTGGGTGGAGGATCAAACTTTGGATTCTCTAAAAACTTTGGTATAAGCATAGGCGGTGACGTAGGCAATTCTTTTGGTGCCAACGTAGGCACAGAAGGAAGCGGAGGCGCCAGCTCCTCAAAGAAATTTGAAGGTCGTGGTCTGACCGGACACGGGACGGTCAAAGGAACTGGAAGCTTCGATGGAAAAGGAGGTTATAATGGACACTACACTGGGGAATACGAGGGGTACGGTGGCAAAGGATCTTGGAATAGCGATGTTTCCTACAAAGACGGAACATGGACTTGGAATGGAGGCGTCAAGCCTAACACGGCTCGTGGCCTAACCACATTGGCAACATCTTCAAGTGGCAAGGGAAATTTCTTTCTACATAAGAAGTTCTATGGCTCTACTGTCAAAAATTTGGAAGGACACCGCTTAACCAATGGCCGCTTGGTGGTGGACTACTTGTCTGACTCCCTCTCCCTCCCAAAAACCACTGCATACGCCTCTCATTCGGCTAGTGTCAGTAACAGCGGTAGCATAAACTTTGCGATTTCAGGCGTATCGACGTTGAGTGGAGAATTCTATAAGAGCCACAGTGCAGGGCACGCTTACATGTGGAACCAAATACCGCAAACGTACCAAACTCAAATAGATTGGTTCAACCAAGTGGTGGGAGACAAGACCCGCAAAGAGGGTCGCAAGAAATGCCAGGACGACATTAGCAACGAAACCCTCTTTTGGCTCGGCCCTATTGGCGCCAACGACTACTCTCGTATGTATGCCTCAGACGTCAACTCAGGCTTCCTCAATGAAGCCTCTGTCAACCAGATCACCAAAATCATCAAGGTAACAACCCGATCTCATATCACTAGGAGATTCACACGATCATAGAGTACTTCTCTCATTGTTTATCCCCGTAACATGTCATTTTGCAGACGTTGGTGAAGCAAGGCGCAAAGTACATCGTGGTGCAAGGTCTTCCCCCGATGGGGTGCTTAGCGTCCCAACTGGCACAAGTCTCGACCTCTGACCGCGACGGAGCCGGCTGCTCAGCCAAGATGAACTCCATCATCAAGGCCCACAACTCACTCCTCCAAGAGAAGTTAGCTATGATCGGGAAGCTCTACCCACAAAGCACCATCTCCTACGCCGATACCTACGGAGCCTACATGCAAATCATCGGAAACTACCAGTTCTACGGCTTTACCGAGCCCTTCAAGGCCTGTTGTGGAACCGCCAGCCCCAAAAACTCCTACAACTTCGACCCAGACAAGCTTTGCGGTACAGACGCCTCGTCAGAGTGCCAGGACCCAACAAAGTACATCAGCTGGGACGGAATTCACCTAACCGACGCAATGAACGGAAAGATCTCTGAACTCTTGCTCAACAAGGGCTATTGCAAGCCGTCTCTCGCCGAGCTTTGCAAGAAGAAGAAAGGCCTCTAGATTATACTTTCACTGATGTTTTGTATTTAATATTAAGTATAAGCTCCGGACTGCGATCCAGAGAGCATATAGAGTAATAAGGTAAAAGGAAGTAATAATGAAGTTTATTAGGTACTGCATTATCGGACGATCGCTGTATCACTGAGTGACTACAGATGGAATAAGTCCCACGCAACTCTCTCTCATTGTGTTTTACTTGTTATTGATAAACGACACCATTTTGCTCCTCCATTTTATGTTCATTGTTATAACTTTTTTTCCATTGGCTTTTGTTTTGTGTTTTTCTTTACTCTGTCACAACCGGTCTTCTAAGCTATTGTGTTCTTTCTACCAAAAAAAAAAAAAAATACAAAAATATACCTTATTAATAAGAATTATATTAAAAAATTCGGACTAAAAGCTATATAACTAGTACTCTATAATTAATTTCAAAAGCGTGAAAAAAAAAACAATTTGATTCACGTGTTTATTAACGGTCTGCTTGCATTTTTAGAGTCACAAAGCTGTTAAAATGTACGACAATACTTAAAACCCAAGTCAAGCAAAAAGTTGGATCACAAACAAAGAAGATGCGAAATTTGTGTGGCTTAAGGAACATAACAGGAATGAGAAAGAGCACTTTTATGCGTTCTGAATAAAAAAAAAATTCCTTTTTTTTTTCCTCTTCATTGAGTCATAAAGAAATAGTTAAAGATACAAACCTAGAGCTTTGACAATGTGCCTCTGCACTAATTCGAAATAACTCATACAAGTACCTTTTTTTTTTTTTATTGTTCTGCAGGTGAACCCGAAAAAGGAGAGATAGAGAGAGAACGAGATACCGGACTATTTACAATTCGAGGGTCGGCAAATCTTTTTTTTTTCTTTTTTCCTTTTTTTGGCGGGGACGGGTCTGTACATGATCGTTTTTTTACAGAGCTCATAGGCGATCAAATTAGATATTCGTAATATACCAAGAAAAGAGCGTCGGGATAGACTTTAGGAAGGCTGTTGATGTAGAGGTAAAAGCGCAAGAGCTCTTCTTTCGTCACCGTCTCGTTATCGACCACGTCGTCATTGTGAGTGAGAACCCATAAATCTTCCGAATTTACCCTCTTCATGCTCCCACGGCAAAATGGGCACGATTCTGACTTTGAATTCCTGAAAATTTAAAATTAAAATAATATAAAAAAGCACTTGTGAGTAAAATTTGATATCGGTAGAAATATAAGAAAATATCATTTATATCCCCCGAGTCTTAATGGGATGTTGCATTCATACTATCCATTTTTAAATTCGTTCAAAAACATCACTTTACTTTTCTGTTTATCGACAATTTGGTTGTCTTTTACATATTAATTTACCGAAACGGGTGTAATAAAAAGCAAAAATTGTCACATTGGTTAAGCTTATTATGAAGGAATTATTGTGCTCGACTTTAAAATGCAAGGTCTGAATGATATTTTTGGGACCTTAGAGGTACGGGAAATGGAAATTAGTGGCTAGTCAGATCATGTATAAATATTGAGTGGAAAATCAGGATGCTTCCCGGGGGAGAAAACAAAGCCTCTTGATGGAATATAGGATGATTTTTTTATGAAAACAAAGACCCTAGTAATATCTTCTATTTTCTGATTTTGCTAGTAATGAAAGATTCAGGTTCCTATCAGATATTTTGCTAAAAAAAATATTACCAAAAACGGGATGAAAATGAACCATATTTTCTCTAGAAATGGAAGGTATGAATGCAGCATTTCAATAAAACTCGGGATATATGAACAATATGTTCTCTAGAAATATTATGAAAAAACGTAAAACAAGACGAACAAAAAATAATTCAAAAAACCAATTAAAAATCGGCGTACCAATTGCGGTAGCATTTGATGCACATTGCGTGACAACAATTAGGCAAGACCATTTTGGTGCAAGTCTCTAAGCAAATCCCACACTCGTCTTCCCGCTCCATATCGAGGCTTGAAACATAGTCTCCAATCGACTTCTTCTTTATTGACGAAATCTCGACAAAGCTTCGATCGCCCTTTTTAGGGGTTTCGTTTTCGAACTCCCCCAAATCGCCATGGAGTCGTTGGAGATACGGCAAGATCACAGCTTTATTTCAAAACAAAATAGTCAGAACAACTCATCGATCAAAAAAAAAAAAAAAAAAAAAACTCTAGAGTTCTCAACATACCATAGAATTCCCTAACACTAGCCTTTCGTCCGTGAGAAGAAATGGTCGGTCTACCATCTGTATATACCTGCTTTGAACCATCAAACCCATCAAGCAATGTATAAAGCTCACACCTTTAGAAACAAACCCATATAAAGTTCACACCTTTGCAAACAAACCCATCAAGCAATGTATAAAGCTCACACCTTTAGAAACAAACCCATATAAAGTTCACACCTTTGCAAACAAACCCATCAAGCAATGTACAAAGCTCACACCTTTACAAACAAACGAAGTGATAAAAGACCAACCTTGTAGACAAGTATGTGGAAGAAGCTGAGGTATCTTGGAAGAAGACAAGAGCAAGAACAATCCAGCCATTGCAACACAAACAGAAACAGTGGAGCCCAGTTATTGTAAACCAGTTTCATTTGAAGACAAGAATCGCCTTTTGCTCTCGGAAGCGAAGCCGCGCTGTTTTTTTATTTTAAATAAATAAAACCCAAGATCATGAATACGAAGTCAACTAAAAAAATTCAGCTTCGTAGTCACAGACCTGTTCTCATAATCAAGTGACCCAGCAGAGCAAATTTAACAATGGTCTATGATGTAATGTTGCCGATAAAAAAAAATCATGAGATACTTACTAACTCAACAATAAGCTTTTAAGTACTCTGTAGTAACAAATTTTTTTTTCAACAGTAGTTAACTGTAAACAGGCTTTAGTTTTTTTTTTTTTTTTTAAGAATTATTTCCTCCTATGTTCTTTCTTACAAGAGAACCTAAATCATTTCTTGACCATGTGACACTAAATTCTCCGCACACAAAAAAAAAGGCACTAAAGAGTTTCAAGTTCAACAAGAAAACAAGCAAAATGTGCTTCTCTATTTCCTGAAAATAAAAAGTGATTATTTTCACTGTTCACATATAGCAGTTCATCACGATCGTAATAAAAACCGCCAGAAAAAACCCACCATAAATTCAAAAAAAAAAAAAAAAAAAAAACTTACAGAGCGTTTGCGTGTTGTATATCAGCCTCCAAAACCTTCAAAGAGTCTTCGCAAGAAGACCTAGGAAGCTGGTAATACATAACCTCCATAAAGTAAATATATTTCTCTCTATTCACTCACCAAAACAAGAAGAGACCAAAAAAATAATTTCTCTTCTTCTCGCTCTTCTCTCACTATGAAAAAAACCCAGAAAAAGTAATATAATTTATCGAGTAAAGTCGTTTCCTTTTTTCGCTTCTCTTGTTCAAATAGAAAAAAGAAACCTAACCACCACCAAAGTAATCAGAGAGAGAGAGAGAAGAAGAAGAAATTTCCCTTTTCCTTTATCCCTTGTTTCTTTGAAATTGTAAAGGCTCTAAAAAAAGACTGATTTTTTGGTTTGTGTTTTGCTTGTTTTATACGATCAGAGAATCATAGTTAAATTTTTTAATTTTTTTATTCTCAATTATACTTATGGGGATTTTTTTTGGATGGCAATAATTAATAAATTTTGTTCTTATCATATAATCAGATAATTTTGCTTTTGCAGTAGGTTTCATTTAAATATTGCCAAACTGTCTAATGCGTTGTGTTATTATTATTACTATTATTAACCTATTTATGAGTTATTATGACCTGTAAAACCTTATTGTTATATGATTTTCTATTATGTATAAATATTACTATTGTAGAATTTGATTTTCTAAGCTTCTTTTTGGATATGTTATTTATATTAATTATTTTTTTAAATATATATTTTTATTGATGATGGCTTTTGGTTGGGTGTGTGTTTTAATTATCCACTAAATACAATCAATTCATTGTCCAATTGATCAAACGGTTCACATTGGAAATTTTTGTTTGGTCCACCGTTGTTGAACATTTCAGATTATTTTTAGATGGAATCGTAATAAAGTTTATTATTTAATAATTTTGAGTATTATTGGGCGTGACAGTTGGGGTGTTGTGTTGGTGGTGCTGCTGCTAAATAATCCATTAGGATTTAAGATTAGGTCAATGTAGTATTGTTATTATTTCCATATTTTACAATGTTGCACAGTTTCTTCATTATATATTAATTATTAAATATTATGGAAACATTTTAAATGGCTTTTCAAATTTCAATAGTGGATCGGTTCGTATCTTAGGTATTAACTGCTTTATTGCCTTGGTTAATACATTATTATACATGTATCATTAATACAGAAACACCACAAACAAAACAAACTATATCCTAATTAATTAAGAGAATCTCTCTCAACAGTCAATATTATAAGAAATCCATTACATCGATTTCCACGGCTTCTTGATTCCTTCAAATATATACAAATACCATTTGGCTTCTTATGGACACGGCTTTAATTCTATATAATTGTACCAGTAGTAGTACTATTTTTTTTAAAAAAAACTATTAAAGACCTTTTTAGCCATGCTCAACAAAACCTAACCATCTACCTTGGAAAATGTCCTATAGTTTTTTTTAAATGAAAATGTCCTAGTTGGTCTATGTTTTTTCTTCTTTGATTTATTATTAGTACTGTTATTCATATTTTGCATTAGCTTCTTTAATTGATTTGATCAGAGAATTGCTCAATGTTTTTTAGACATCTAATCTTCAACTAATTGATAATAAAAAAAAAAAAAAAAAAAATTGATGGTATCAATATACTTGGTCGCTTAAATTTAAATTATTGTCACAAAGACAAAGTTTATGTTTTTTTTTTTTCTTGTCTCTCAAGTACTATATTTGGTCATTGTTGTTAAATAGTCTCATATGGCAAACGGTGTTGGTTGACATATTCTCCATATTTCACGCATAGAAGCTTAAATAAACTAGCAGAACTATAAATGTCATGTAGTTGACTGAAACACTCGTATATAAAAGTAAATTAAAAAAAAAACTGGTCTTTCTTGTTGGGTTATATTCCTAATTACATGATCAATAAAATAAATAAAAACTGCCAAATTTGTTGAAGACATGTTTTTTACATGTGAAAAGTAACTGAAACATGCATAGAAAGAAACTTTAATGTCATATGTTTTATAGTTGTCTGAAATATTCCTGTAACAATAAAAACAAAACTGATCTTTTTTTGGTTGGTTCATAATTCATATACAATATATCGCTATGCAAAGAACAGAAAAACAAAACACCGCCAAATTTTGAACGTGATAAAAATTTTACATGTGGAATTAGATTAGGTGTTAATAAATATAAGTAATATTAAAAATAAAAATAAAAAAAACCGAACTATCTCGCGGAAGGAAGAAGAGAGGCGTTGGAGAGATCGTCGGGAGGGTCAATCTCGAGGAAGCTCGTGAGAAGAGTCTTCCGAGAGGACTGTGACTTTTGACCGTTCGACGGCGACACTTTCGGGTCTCCGTCGACGCCGCTGCCGCGCTCGATCTTCGCTGCGTCTTGAACGGCCAGGATTATCTCTTGCATCCTCGGCCTCGAGACCCCGTGTTGCTCCACGCACTGGATCGCCACCTCAGCGACTCTCCACACCGACTCGATCTTCACGTTCCCTTCTAGAAGGAACGGGTCCGTTATGCTCACCACGTCCCCTTTTCGCACCAGAGATCTTGCCTGAAAAAAGCAAAAGCATTCGATTCACTAACACCTCGAACCGAAGAGACAAGTACAAAAACATCGGCGGTTTAGTTTTTTCTGTCCTTTTTTTTTAGTTGACGTACTAGATTAAGCCAAAGGAAGTGATAACTTAGGACGCAAGAAACAAACGTTAAAAGGGCAAAGAAACATATTTTCTCAATGTACCTTTCACAAAATAAAAATTATATATATATAAATAAAAAATAAAAAAAGCTCAACTTTCGATTCCTTAAAATCCCAAATCCACAAAACAAGCAATAGACTGATTTTATTTAATTTTTAGGCTGTGACCTACTAGTTTAAGTCGGAGGAAATGATATTTTAGGCTGAAAAAAAACAAAGAATCTCAGACCCAGAAGGACCGTGCTATGAGCTATGAAGGTCTCAAATTAAGTAATTATTTTTTTTAGGAGAAACAAACATCTTTTAAGTACATATTATGCCATCATCTCTTCTTGTCCATACTTTTGTCCCAAGGTATCTTTTTTTTAATTGATTCTTACCTTTCTTAGAATATAAGAGCTAACTCCTGATCCCCTAAAATGCCGGATCGACGAAACAAAGCACAAAAGCATTACTGGTTTAGGTTTTTTATATTTTATTTTTTGTTGACCCACTAGATTAAGTCAAAGTCATTATATCTAATGCAGCAAGAAACAAACAATCTTAAACCCAGTATATGAACTATAAAGGTATCAAGTTTAAAGGGCAAAGAACATCACTTCTCTCATTTTGTCCACACTTCTGTCTCAACATCTTTTTGGAATCGATTCTAAACTTTCTTAAAAAAAAATATAAAACCTTAACTTCCGCTTCCCTAAAATCCTCAACCGACTAGACGAACACAAACACAACAACGGTTTAGTGTTTTTTTGTTTGTTTGTCCTCCTAGATTAAATCAAAGAAAATGATATCTTAAGCTGCAAGAAACAAACAATCCCAGGCCCACTATGAACTATGAAGGGCAAAGAACACCTTCTCGTCTCTTATTGTCCATATTTGTCTCAATATGTATGTATATATATATATATATATATATATATATATATGTATATATGGTAGTTGATTCTCACCTTTCTTAGTGCTTATGGTTCATTTTACTTTCCTGGATTACTTTTCTGGACTAGTTTAACAATAGTCCTTGAAATTAACCTAACACGTTGACTCGATCTAAAGCACAAGTTTAGAAAGGAAAAGAAAAAATAGAATGAAGAGTTTTTACCCAGTGAACAATGTTGAGTTCAGAGCCATAGTCTTCTGGCGAAACCGGCTTTTTCCCCGATATGAGTTCAAGAAGCACAACCCCGAAACTGTACACGTCGCTCTTTTCCGTCAATTGTTGGCAAGCATAGTACCTATCAAATTGACATAATTAGTTTAATCAAATGATACACCTTTTAACTTGGTTCACAAGTTATATATATATATATATATGACTCACTCTGGATCCAAATAGCCTACGGTTCCCCTAGCCACGCTAGAGATGTGGGTCAAATCCTCCTCGGCTTGCCTCGAAAGTCCAAAATCGGACACCTTTGCCCTCATATTTATGTCTAAAAGGATGTTGCTCGTTTTCACGTCACGGTGGATGATACTCGGGTTACAACCGGTGTGTAAATACTCGAGACCTACATATACCTAAATTCGTATTTATGCATGCGATCTACTCGATAAAAATAAAATATAATATAATCAAAATAAATCGTGCAAAAGTCGTAAATGAACCTTTGGCCGCGTCTTCGGCTAATCTAAGACGGGTCAGCCAGTCCAAGCGCTTGTCCATAGAGCCTGTTTGAGAAATAGCCTCGTTGAAACTTTTGATAAAATGGTTCCATTATCAACAACAAAAAATGCTATTTATTAAAAAGAAACTTTACATATTTGGTAGCTTAGCCCACACTCTTTAGGATAAAATGTGATTCTATACACAAATTCAGTATTTGTTTTTGTCAATCAATTAGAGAGTACATCTTTTTATAGAGCCACGAGAACTGGCCATTATACCTTTAAAAACAAAGGTCATATGGGTCAGACACAAGATTCCGAAAAAAGAGTCACACGTGTCAAGTTTTCAAAGTTCATGGACAGTAGTGAGAAATAAGAATAGGAACCAATCTGCCACAACTCATATAGTTTAGTGACCACATGTGCAAATCAGCCAAAAAGGAGAGAAAAAAAATGTTTACCGTGTATGTGATCCCTCAAGGTTCCGTTGTGCATGTACTCGTAAACGAGCACGGACTGATCTTCATCCTCGCAGTATCCGATCAGAGGGACCAGATTTCTGTGGTGAATCCTCGACAGAAGAGCGACCTCGGTCGCGAATTGCCGGTCTCCGTGAGTCGAAGACTCAGCCATGAGCTTCACGGCTATCTCTTTCCCGTCTTTCATTCTTCCATAGTAGACCGACCCAAAGCTTCCTTTCCCGACTTTCTTAGCAAAGTTTTTGGTCGCTTCTTCGAGCTCCGCGAATGAGATGTAGCAAGCTATTCCCTCGTCCGTCAAATGACTCCCCCGGGAGAGAGAATAGGCGGTCGAAGCCTTTGTGCTTACACGCATAGAAGAGCCTAATAATAAACGAAAAACATACTAATAATCAAATAACCGAATCGCGAAAACAAATCCAAAGAATCTTAATGAAAAATACCTTTTCCGTCGCTACTTTTCGTCGGAGACGCTTTCGTTCGGAGACACCGGATGAACAATAAAGCTCCCAAGAATATCAAGGTCAACAATAGACATGTCCCAATTACGATGCCGATTATCAACTTGATGTGTTTCTTGCTCTGTGACCCTTTATGAAGGTCGGGATTGTCTTCGTATCTGAAAGATATACGAGGAAATTAGTCATGCTACGATCCATATCAGTAGAACCTCAACGGCGTTCGATTGGAATTGAAATTCAAAGACTCACTCAAAAGTGATTTTCCCGGCAAGCAATCCTGAAGGTATAGCCCCACTGAACGAGTTGTTCTGTATATACCTGCAACAAGGTTACAGGCTTCATGTTCCATCATCGAACCGAAAATGGATTTTTAGATGAACAAGAAGTAAATAGATATATATATATATATATATATATATATATATATGTATGTATATATATATGTATGTATATATATATATATATGTATGTATACATACAGTTCCTGTAAGCTAGGCAAGTTGCCGAGATACGAAGGTAACGGACCGTTGAACTGGTTGTTCTCAAGATGCCTGTCACTCGATCATTGTTAAAAACTAACGAAAATGAAATTTTCTCATTATTATTCGTCGAAAAATGAAATGGAAATGCTTACAGAATTTTCAAATTGATAAGATTAGTCATGTCGGGGAGATTTCCTGTGAAAGAATTGTTGTCCAACCACCTAAACCATGAAGAAGTAAAATACAAATATTAAACCACCATATACGTGCGATAAAAAGAAACGGATAAATCGATCAAGAGCGAAGATATGATACTCACAGCTCTTTCAGTTCATCCATGTTGTTGAGCTCAGATGGGATTTGACCCTTTATATTCTCCCCTGAGAGGTTACTGTAGAACAAGTTAGAAACTTTACTTCCTTCTTTGTTGTCTTTAAAAGGTTTTGACGTCTAAAAACTTACATTGCTATGATTCTCGGCGGTGTATTTGAGCTACAATTGAGCCACTGCCATGGAGTCGGAACACAAGGATCGCCACCTTCGGACATGAAGTTAAGGGCTTTCACAACACTCGCTGACAAACACAACCCAAAATAAATAAATAGTTATTTACCTTTTAGTGAGAAGAGTAACTCGTGATCTTATAAACCTTGTTGAGTCCGATTATTTTAACGATGTGGGAAGCTTAACACTGAAACTAAAAATTCTGATTTTCTTTTTTTTTTTTTTTTGCTCTGAAAACTTACAATCACGTAAATCCGTCTTAGCCCCGATCTGAACATATTTAGCGATCTCGATCGCGTTCAGCAACGGCCCGCGAGTTGAGTCATTTGTCTTGACGAATGCAAAGGAGAGGACGAACTGGAGGCTCACGTTCATGTAGCTCGGCTCGTAGAGAGTGTAGCTCGCGTTGGCGTTCTCGGCGATGTTCACGACCGCAGAGTTGTAGTCGGGTATGCTCGGCTCTTCGAGCTTGAATTTTCTCGTCTCGTTCGGAGCCAAGTCCTCGATCTCAGCCAAGTACGCGTAAGCCCTCGCGTAACCCGGGAAGCCCTCGAGGTTCAGCCTGTAACTCAGCTTTCCCTCGGTCCCGACCACCCCGGTTTGCATCACCTTCTCCGGTGGATACTCTCGGGTCCGGACATCGATATTCCTTTTCGTCTCGACTCTCTTCGTCCCTGATGCCACACCCACTAAGAAGTTTTGCCTCTTTTCAAGGTCAGAGTCCCAAATTCTATCATAAGGGTCATCTGGGTACCTGAAAGAAACAAGCTTTATCAGCTCATAATCTTTTAAACACGCATGCAGAGAGACATAGCTCAAGAGCAGGGTCCCAAATTCTGTCAAAAGTGTCATCTGGGTAGCTAACAAAATTTAGCTTTGTCAACTCATTATCTTAAGAACACACATAGCTTATATTCAACATCAATAGTCCCAAATTATTTCATAAGGTTCATCTGGAAAAGAAATGAACTTTTATCAACCCGCTTAAGAACGCACACACGCGCATAGCTATTTTCAATATCCATAGTCCCGGGTTCTTTCACAAGGGTCATCCAGTCACCTAAAAGAATTAAACTTTATCAACTCACTATCTTAAGAACACACAGAGACACACACATAAATAGTTTCAATATCTAGAGTCACAAATTCTGTCAAAATGGTCATCTGGGTACCTAAAAAGAAACAAACTTTACTCAACTCATTATCTGAAGAACACATGTACACATACCTATTTTCACTATCAACACTCCCTAATTATGTCAAAAGGGTCATCTGGGTACCTCAAAAAAATAAACTTCATCTACTCGTTGTCTCAAAGAAAACAGAATTTCACACACACACACCCACACAGCTATTTCAAACATCAACTGTTCCAAAATCTTGTCATAAGGGTCATCAGGGTTAACTAAAATAAATAAACTTTACCAACCCATCATCTCGAAAAGAACACACAAACAGACAAAACACGGAGACAGTTTTTTTTTTTTTGTTTTTTTTATTACCTCACCGCGTCTTTGGTTTTGGCACCAAAGTTGACTCTAGCAGAGACCCTGAGAAAGAAAGCGTCCTCAAAATCCGTGGCGTACATGGAGAGATTCAAAGGCCTGAGCTCAAGAGTGGATATGAAAGGAGAGCCAGTGGTGGCACAGCAAACACAGATGTCCACTGAGCTCGAAGGAGCTCTCAGAATCATCTCATTCACGTATATCCTCGCGGCGTCAAACACGGTGACCGTTGACCATTCCGTGGCGTCCAAGTAGAGCTTGAACTTGGGAAACGTGTCCTCGTCCAAGCTTCCGTACTGAAACGTGGCTCGGACCAAATACCTTCTTCTCTCCTCGGTCCCAAGAGTGTAACAGTACTTATTCTCGTCTATGGGAAACTCTCTGCGTCTTTGGTATTGTGACGAATTTGCCCTCGGTTTCTCTACTTTCACCGAGCTTCCATAGGCCATAATCTCCGAGTCTGAAGTCCATGAGAGGCCTGTGATTGGGTCTGTGGAGTTTCTCGTGCCTCCACAGTCTATGCTGATGAAATCTACAAGTGGGTATTTGAAAAAACATGAAAAAGATTCAAGCTTTGAGGTTTTCACTCAACTCTGAGATGAAAAAATAAAAGGGTAATTAAGGGCATTTAATAATAATAAGATTAAGATATATACCTTTTACTTGGCATAGAGATGAAGGTACAAGGACAAGGAAAAGGAAAATGAGCAGGTAGTGATGATGAAAAAATGAACCCATTTGGTAGAAGATCATCAAGAGAAAAAAAAAACTACATGATGATTCTTTTTATGTTTGTTTTAGATGATGAAATAATGAAGAAGAGTTTGGAGTTTGAACATGTCAAGACTTTGTTTTACCACTCAGTCTATACTCTTATAATGCCTTTTGCTTTTTTGATTGAGGTGTTTGTGTGTGGTAATGTTCGCTCGCGTTTTGTATCTTTTAGGTTTTTGGAATCTTCTCTTTTTCTCAATATAAATATATTATGATTATTTTTTCGATTCTTTTTCTTCAAATCTCAGTGTATTTACTTTTTTTCACTTTTATATAGGAAAGCTGAAAACCGGAAATCGAAATTAAATGGATGACACTTCCAAGCTTTCCAACTTGATATAATGTCACGTTTGAAAACCAAATTCTTCTATTTTGCACCAATTTAAACTTACAAATTTGCAAAATAGCAAAAGATTATCTTAAATGAGTGAAATAGTCAAAATGTATAGCAATCTGATTTCAAAAAAAAAATTTGATCCCAAATAAATTTTTTGAAAGTGATAAATTGCTTATGATAATCGTCAATAATTTTAATCCTGCCTATCATAAATATTTTGAAAACGTAAATTTGGCTACTTTGCTAAAAAGTTGAAACTTTAGCTATTTTGCTAATCAATAAGTTTCAAATGGCTATTTTGTCCAATTTTTCCGTTAAACTATTAAAATGTCTAAACTACCCTAAAAAATTCTTTAGTCCTCCTTCAAAATTTCTCCACACTTTGCTTTCCATATCTTGAAGCTCTCGGCCTTCGTCTCCCGTCGTCTCCGCTTGAAGCTCTCGTCTGTCGCGTGTCGTCTCCACTTCTCTCAATAGTTAGTTCCTATTGTTTCTTAGAATTCAAAGTTTATTTTAGGGTAAATTTGAATTTAATGTATGAGTTTAATGTGATTTAAAAGTTAAGATGAGGGTTTCGAAGTTTAATTGCCTGTTTGAATGCACACTTCAAAAGTTTTATCTGAGTTTGAATTTATTAGCTACATTTTTACGATAAAATTCGAAATTTTGCTATGTGTATTTCGGACGATGGTCATACGTGCGTGGTGGAAGAGAGAATAATTGGGAATAGAGTGAGAGGGAAATGTTCGTGAGTGAGGAAATTACTGAGAATAAAGGGAGAGAGAAATGTTTAATGGGACGCGTGAAGTGAAGGAGAGTGAGAATGAGTAAAAAAAATAAAGAAATAAAATTTAAGGGTAATTAAGACAATTCAGAAGTTCAAAGATTTGATTTTTTAAAGTGTATAAAACATAATTTGTTTTTTTTTTTAAATGTATAAAACATAGTTTGATTTTCAAATAGGGAATTGATTGTTGGCCCGATTCACGATTGTGGACGATCCACTCACGTGTTGACACGTGGCAACGAACTGCCACGTGTCAACACGTGAGTGGATCGTCCATAATCGTGAATCGGGCCAAATAGCAACGCTCTTTCAAATATCATGCTACATTGAGCTTGGAAGCTGGAGTTAACAGAAAGACAATAACTAAACAAAATATTTCTAATTGCTTCATGTGCATGCAAGTGCAATTCAAACATTCTCAAACACATAAGTAATTTAATATTATAATTTTGTTTTATAGTATTATTTATGGGTATTTATGATGATATCCTAATAGACATGCACACACAATAATATATATATATTAATTAGAAAGCATCTATAAAGAATTCAAATGCTACACCGTTATCACAGTGTTAGGGCATTTAGTTATCTAAAAAAATTATCCTATATTCTCTCATTTCCTTTCGCTTTTGCATGCAATAAAATCTCTTCTGGACCAACTTGTCTCTCCACTTTTCTTTTTTTCTTTCCTACTTTTTTAATGGATACCATCAAATGCGCTTTTTTTTTTCAATTAAGCCAGATAAATAACTAAAATAAAAAATAAATAAAAAGTAGAGTCCCTCATTTTCATCATCATTATGAATGTACGGCTCATAACATTAAACAAGTCACCTAACTCAGTCAAAAGTCCAATCTACAGCATGTAACGTATCTTCCTGTTTTTTTCCACAAATTAGAAATTGAGTAGACTAATAACATATATTTTTTTGTGTTTTTGTAAATTTTTGTTTAGTTATCTAATGAAAATTAAATTCCATGTGTAATTACAAAAAAAAAAAATTATAAATAGCTAATACTTCTGAAAACATCATTACTAAATCCAACTTCTTTCTTATTTTTTACAAATATTTTTCCTTTTGTTTTGTCTTCCCACAAAATCCTTCCATTAGATTGAATTGACCCGCATAACCAGTACAATCCATAAAGTAATATAAGACGACGAATATCTATATCATTTTATAAAATAAAATTTATAAAAAAAATAACAAATTTATTTGTGAATTAATTTGGCACTTGTTCATACGAAATAGTCTAACCCAATTTGCGAATCCACTCAATATATACTTTTCAATTATAGCAATTTATATTAACATCATTTTTCACTTCTTGTGGCGGCAACAATCAAAGAAAAAAAAAATTATAATTTGAGGCGGTGGGTTCAAAAGTTGAAAAAGATGGGTCCATATTTAGAACTAATTTTTCAGGAAGCTACAAAAGCATTAATGGGTCACAATCCGGTACAAGAAGGAACAGAACAAGAAAAGAGCCTTAACCTGATTTATAAGCTCTTAAATGCACGACTGGATAAACATGGGCTTTATTTCTCAGGCCCATTATGAGGGCCCACCAGATTTACCCAGCATTTAATGTGGTCCCACACGCTTGAAACGTGGCTCTCATTCAGTCACATTCACCTTTGTTCGCTGGTTCACTAAACGTTATTATGCGCTAGTCCACCAAATTTGATATTTTTAGTTTACAACCCCTAGTCAATAGCTATAGTGACAGTGGACCCCCTTGCCTTAGATATATATGGCGTGCGCCTATAATCTTTTTTTTTTTTTTATTAGTATATATCGGCTAGAAATTTGAATATTAAATTAAACTTGTATATGCATATATTATACACGTGTTATTACCATCTCCGTTCCCGGGAGAGAAAAGTGAAATAATATGATGTAAAGAGAGTTTTAATGAGGCATTCTTCGAGGATCAATATTAATCCTTCTATTATAAGTAAAATGGTGATCTCATTCTCATCTCGTCTATAAAAATAGAGAGAGGTGTCGTGATAGGCTCATTATGTGGACTTGACAAAATAAGGGCAAAAGCTCGTTACGAATTAAAAGTAAAAAAGTTGAGGAATGAAGTCGTGCGTTTTTTATGTTGGTTTAAACACACGGAAAACCATGAAAGACCATCGATAAAACATAGTGAAGAAAAATAGAGGAAAGAAAGAAGAACAAAAACTCTTTAAGTTTGGATAATTTGTATAAGAGGTTCGATAGTAAATGGTGCCTATCTTTGCTTAATGTTTAAGGGGAGATATCTTACATCATGTTCATCATTCTTAGCATTGTAGATCTTTATGTTTTATTCTCTAGATATCCGATTTGAATAGTTCACTACTTAGTGAGACTGCTCATCTTTTTTATACCAATTTGATTTAGCTGAAGATTTTGTTGATGATGTTGAACTTCTATATGTTAGAGATGACTTTGGTATACTTATTATATTGTCAATGGAATGTTTTTTTTATTATATTCAAGGGGCTTACTAAGTTTCGTGGATTTTTACTCTCGTATTTCGAGTTTTTCACACTAAATTTAGTTGTTTTGATTGTTTCCTTTACTTGGCGTTTTACATTACTGTGTGTTTTACATTACTTTATCTTGAGAGCCTGAGTTTCTGCAAGTTGGGATATTTTACCTTAAACTTGCGTGGGATAATGTATTTATAGGAGCCAGCGAGGATTGAAACACTATAGATGGCCTTTGATAGCCATGTGGGCAACGATTTTTGAAAATGGGGGATCTGAAGCACGAGCTTGGAGAGGTGAAGTGTTCGAGGACCGTCATATCATGAAATTTTCCTGGTGGAGTGGCTGAGATATCTTCATTGTGACTTGTCTTTGTGTTTGAGAAGCTTTAGTGCCACATACTCAACATAGATGTGGATGGCTCATGATACGAGCGCTTATGACGCAAAGTCGAGCTAAGGTGACCTTGGTTGAGGACTTCCCTGTCGTTGACTCAGACCATGGTTATCGTATATTTGCATCAACGTGGTCGCAGACCTCCTTGCCGCTGACAAGTGGCGCGAATGACTTTATGGATGACTTTTCTGCGAACTCGACCAAAGATGGCTATTATCACACTACTTGGTTAAGGCCTTATATGTCGCCGAACTTAGTTATGGTGTGGGCTTGGACCAACGTGCCGCAAACCTCCTTGTCACTGACTTGAGACATTGGTGAAATGGTTGTTGACAAATGACTCCTTACCCGCATACTTGAAATATGTCGACCGCTTACTCGTGATAAGTGTGGCAGATGACTCAAGAGAATGAGGCCAATGAAGTGCGACAAATAACTTGAGATAAGCACCATCAAGGAGTTGAGGCAAGTGCGGCCGAGGACTGGAAGTTAAGTGTGACCCTAGACTCGAATCAAAGCTGCCAAGGATCTCCCGTCGAGGACCTTTACCTGAGGAATTTTGTTTTTCTTTAAGGAATTTAACTAAGTTTTGAGATGGCCTCTAGTTAACGACTATGTCTCAAGTTTTAAATTTTGATCTTTTTCCAAGAATTTTATTTCAATATTTCAAACAATTTCATTTCAATATTTCAATCAATTTCATTTCAATTAATTTCAATTACAACAATTTCCTTTCATTCTAAATCATTTATAGTAATATCAATTCAATCGACATCATTCGAAACTATTTCAATTCCAACAACTATTACTCAAACATTAATATACATATATGTAAAGACAAAAGCTTACTTAAAAATTAAAAAAAAAATGGTTGAAAACCTGGTTTTTGAGTCGCCGGAAAAAATGGCGGTTCGCCGGAAAAATGGGTAGGTCGCAAAAAAAAAGTGATCTGCCGGAAGTCTCCAAAAAATATGAAAAAATATATAATATAGATCGTCACAATACAAACAACTTTAATGAACGAGATTACATGAAAAAAAAAAAATCAAACTCCTCATCAAAATCTATAAAAAGAAATATGGATAAGTTAAAAAACAAACCCAAGTTCGCCGGAGAGTTTCGCCGGATTGTCTCCGATTTCTTGATGATTTTGCACTCAGGGATATCGAAATGAAAGGAAATGGACCGAGTTTCATCGATTGTCGCTGAGTTTGAGTGGGCTCCTTCAACGGAATTTAGACGTCGATTTCGTGAAAGCTTATGCGTTTTTCCCAATTTTCCTTGTTTTTCCATGATTTTAAATGCGTTTTGCTCTTTAAATTAAACGAAAAACAATGGTCGTTTTTCACCAAAATGGCTTTTCATTTCACCGGCTATCGAACGACAACGTGTGGAAAAACAATATAGAAGCCTTCATTGACCGTTTTTTGTCATGCATCGGCGCTGCCGTCGACTTTCCACCATTTTCGCCGATTTTTTAAACACTATGCGGTAGTATTAGAGCAATAGGTGAAATCCCAACTTGGATTTTCTTCACGCTGACTCATGAAGTGACGTATATTGGGGCCCAATTTCTATTCAAGGCCTAATATTTTATAATATTATATTATATAAAATCCTGGACCAGGTTCAACTAATGGGCTTTTTCTAGAAAGGGCTTCAAGAGCGCTTCACACTCATTTTGACCGGCCCAATATCAAAGACGGCTACAAAAGTAGAAAGAAATAATAATAAATTATTTTGCAAGGACAGAAAGGGACAAAAAGCTGGTTAACAATTCCCATTCCACATTTCAAAGCCATCAAATAATTACCATATTTTAGTGGGCAAAATAAATGCGTGGCCGAAAGTTACGAAAAATAACAAAAGTCAGAGTTGGGAAGGGTTTGATAGAGATGACAATCACAAAACCCTTTCAATGGGCAGTTAGAGAGAGTAATAATGAAAATAAAATTAATGCAAAGACAGTGTATTGTATTTGATACAATTAGCAATTATTTGTAATTTACAACTCTCCATTTTAGTTGGTTGTTAAATATTCCCAAACTAGTTAACAATCACAAAAACCGGAAGGAAAACAAATTATTAAGTAAAAAAAGAATGTAACCTTTCATTAGTGCACCCTTGATTAATAATAATAATGACGTGTTAAATTTAATCATTAAATGTTAAATAAAAAAAATAGAAAATAGATAAATTAGGGACAAAGAGTAAGAGCATCCACAATGGTAAGCTAATGTCAAATTAGCTTACCATGCCACATAAGCCATAGCAAAATATAATTTATTTAAACTAAATCATCCACAATGGTAAGCTAATTTATCATCTTGCTTAAGTTTATCCCACTTGTCATTTTCTATTTTTGTTTATTTTTTTTATTCAATTTCCACTTGTAAAAACAATAAAATAATTACTAAAATATTGTATTGGGTCCCATGTAGTTTGCTTAAGCAATTAGCTCTATAGAGCTAATTTCACTAGCCAAACACATAGCTAAAATGCCAAATAATGGTTAAGCAAATAGCTTAACATTTTTCCTAATTACAAGCAAGTCCTTAAATTGCTAAGCTAGGAACCATTAATGTTGCTCTAAGGACAACAGAATAAGAAGGAAAAGGGAATTATAGAAGATAAAAGGTATCCTTTTCCTGAGAAAAAAAAAAAAGAAAAAGAAAAAAAAGAAAAGATGATCCTTTTCTTTTCTTATTTGTGTTTGTGTGAGAAAGGTTTGAACACTAAGCAAAGCTTTTGTCTTTCTCTCTCTCTCTCTCTCTCTTAATCAAAGTTTTCTCTATCTTTACTTTTTTTTTGGTTTGTTTAAGAACCCCACTTATCTTCTCTGCCAACATTCCTTCTTTGTTCACAGATTAGAAAAGAAAATAAATTCTCTCGATTTTCCTCGTCTCGTTTCGTTCCATTCACTCGCTCTGTCTCTGTTATTGTTATTCCCTTTTGATTATTTTCTGTTTTAGTTTTCTCTTTCGAAGAACATATGTGGCAAAATCAGGCCAATAAATCTTCTTACAGAGAATCTCTCAAAGCCCTTGAAGCCGATATTCAACATGCCAATAACATGTGAGTTTTTATTAGTTATTTTTATTTATTTCCTTAAACTGTCCGCGTTTAAACTTTGAAGTTTTGCTATTTTGGTTTGAATTTGTAATTTTAAATTATGGGTTTTATCTGTAATTTAAATTTAAATTTTTTAATAAATAAATTTATTTCCTTAAATTGTCCGCGTTTACAAAATTTAATTTTAAATTATGGGTTATCTGAACTTCTGCATGATCAGAACCCAAGTTTCCATTTTTTCTCTGTATATCGGATAAAAAAAAGTGGATTATGTATTTATTTATTTATTTAATTGTCATTCTGTTCTTGTTTGCGAAGTTGCGTAGTAATGGCAATTTAGTTTAACTGCACAAAACTTGTTGTGGTAGTTGAATTGTTTGTATGTCAACACACGCAAAGTCTCTCAACTGTCAAACAAAAAATTTAAAAAAATATTATGGGAAATAAATTAATGAAAGGCAATCGTTGACTTTTTCTGGGATTTGGGTTGACCGTTGGTGACAGGGCTGGTTCTTTGCCGAGGGATTTCAATGGAGACTGTGTTCAGATGAGACTTTCTTATAGCCCTTTGGCTCCACTTTTCCTCTATTTGATGGAATGGATGGACTTTAGTTGCACTGATTCTCTTCCCACTTCTTTGGGACTTCTTCACATACTCATTTATAAGGTAATCTCTCTCTCTCTCTCTCTTTGGACTCACTCGAATTGGGTCCGGTCACAATGCCTTTGGGCCGGTGATCGTTTGAGTTTCGTGGGCTCTGATATACCGTGTTAAGTCTCACTCATTTCGGGTGTCATCACAATACGTTTGGGTCGATGCTCGATTGAGTTTTGTGGGCTCTGATATACCGTGTTAAGTCCCACTCATTTTAAGTTTGATCGCAATATGTTTGGGGTCAAATGTCAATGCTCGTTTGAGTTTCGTGGGCTCTGATATACCGTATTCAGACTCGCTCATTTTGGGTGTGATCACAATACGTTTGGGGTAAATGCTCGTTTGAGTTTTGTGGGCTCTGATACCATGTTAAGTACAATGTGATTAATTTTTTTTTTGTTTTTTGTTTTTTTTTTTTTTGTCAAGAAAACGATTGAGAATGAGGTAATCTCTGTTTTGACTCGTTACGTTTTCTTGGCCTGGTCACATTACTTATGGGCCAATGCTCGTTTGAGTTTAGTTCCATGTTTTAATTATTATGAAATTTTATCGCGAAACCATTTGACAATTAGGTAATCTCTCACTCTCTCTATGGACTCACTCATCTTGGGCCTGATCAAAATAATATAACGCTGAGGATCGTTTTGAGTTTTTTGGGTTCTGATGCGATGTTTAGTATTGAGAAATTTTTTTCGCAAAACCAATTGACAGTTGAGAATGAGTAACTCGTGACCTTGTAAATATTGTTGAGTTCTCAACGAAGAGAATTCACTTATTTTTTTTCGTATTCTAGACGAATTGTATTTTCAGTAAAAAAAAAAAAAGAAAAAAGGAAAAAGAATTAGTAACTCGGATTGTCTTTTCGTGTTTTCGAAAGATTTCTAATGCCTTTTTACTTTGATTTTTTTCAGGTTTACGTCGATGGAATTCCTTCGATGTCATCAAAAGAGAGGAAAGCGAGTTTGAGGGAGTTTTACAGTACGCTATTTTTATTCGTAGTTTACGCATTTTTTTATTTTTTTATTTTTCTCGTCCGTGAAGGAACGTGAGTTTAAATTTATCGCGCAGCGGTGATATATCCCTCGCTCACGCAACTCCAAGGCGAGCTTGCGGAGTTGGAAGAGCGGGGCGAGAAGAGAGACAAGTGCTTGGAAGCTCCGAGAAGGATAAGAGAAGATCGCCGGAGCGGTTTTTCCCCCGAAAGCGATGATCGTGAGAGAGAAATCGATCAAGAGTGTGGGATTTGCATGGAAAACTCGACGAAGATGGTTCTCCCAAATTGCGGACACACGATGTGCATACATTGCTTCCATGACTGGTAAATAACTTTACTCTTCAATTTCTCTTTGATCGCTGTCGGATCCATAACTTTTTGGAAATTTAATTTGTACCCATAAATTTTACCATTTTTTTTTATATTTTACCTAAAATTATATGATTTGTCTTGCTCTTGCATATCCCTACAAAATTTGGAATTAACTTTTTTTTTTTTTTTAATATAAATGCCAATTTGATTTCACTCAAATACTTGGAGAACCAGGTCAGTATGTTTATATAAAAATATGATTAAATAGTTAAAATTACTGATTTGCCCCTCGCGTTGAATTGCAGGAACAGGAGATCGGAATCGTGTCCCTTTTGCCGGGGAAGCCTGAAGAGAGTGAGCTCGACGGATTTGTGGGTGCTCACGAGCGAGAACGACGTGATCGACCCTGAAGCTCTCGCGAAAGAGAATCTCCGGCGGTTCTATCGTTACATCGATTATCTTCCGAGCTTCGTCGCCCCCGACACCCACGTCCTCTTGATCGATTACATGCTCTGATACATTAACTAACTACGTGTACATATATATCTATATATTTATTATAAATAGTCCGGTGGTATGAAGGGAAGTTTGGGCTCTCAATTTATCATGAAACATAGCTGGTTTTTACGGTAGATGTGTATAGTAAATGAACACTAGAAAAAAAAAAAGGCCAGGGCAATAACATTGTTGCAAAATACATACATGTAATGTAATAATGCCAAAAAAAAAAAAAAAAAGGTATGTGTATGGTTGGGCATTGGCATTGAACTCAGTGTTTTTATTTTTTTTGAACCTGAGTTTGGGGATGCAAATATTGGTACAGTTTACTTTGCTGTATATGATTCAGTTCAGAGTTCAGACATGTCTAATCCAAAAGCTGCTTTATCTTATCTTATCTTTCGTTTTGTTTTTGGTAATGAATGGATGCTTGTATCAGAAAGAAATGGAAATGGAAGAGATAAGCACTGGTCTGACCGCTTTGTGTGACTAGAGCCTCAATAATGGAAAGGTTTATGAGGAAAGTCAAAAATTGAAATGATGAATGTTTATATAGATATTGTTGTCATGTAGCAATAGAGGGCATAAATGCAGTTTTTGGCTTCTTTTGACACTAGATTTATTAATGGGAAATTGTGAATGATATATAAAGTTATATACTTTGTTTTCTTTCCTACCCTACGTAAGAAGATATTCAATTTTATTTGCAAAAAGTGAAATTCGATGATTATATATATATTTACAAAAAATAAATTATGTGAGTAGCCAATTATTTAAACTTGACTCCTAAAATCAGGCTCAATAACTTTATTTTTACATATATCGACTATTCGGATATATCGACTATTCGGATTTGTGAAGGTTTCGAATATATGAAAGATTTATGGCATTCATCAACTCGAAACTAGATGTCCTTATCCCGATTCACAAATATTGTTGAGGAAGAAGCACAATCGTTCACTATTGGCCTAAACTCATACGATGAGAGTGGACTCGGCATAGGAATCTTTAAAGGCATTTTGTGATTACCGTTCACTCTTTTCTAATCCGAAAAATGAGGAGAAATCTCCCCAATAACGTATATAAGATGTGGTAAATGTTGTAATTGGTTCATTTTCTTCCTCTTCTATATTTGATAGGGTTGTAATTATTCCAAGCAATTGTTTCTCTTAATGTAATCTTCAGTGTTCTTTTGAGTTGTGTTTTGGGGCTCGTTTCGATCGTGATAGGAGCGCTTATAACCATGGTTAGTGATTGAACACATTAAATACTCGGATTGATTTTACTTGTGTGAGGGTGAGAGGTGAGAAAGAAATGAGATTTTGACAAAAATGCTGACAAATAAGACGAGTCAAATGATGAATAAGCTAAAGGTGGAACTTTCGACCATTGTAGGTCAATTATTTTATCAGTCAATTGTGTATATGTTGATTATAATCAATCGGAAAACCAATTTTGATATCTAAAAATTAGATTCCTTAACTAGATTAAAACATGTGCCTTAACATCCCTTTACTGCAAGCAAAAGATAGAAACATGTTCCTTAATGTATTTGGTTAAATTCACTTTAATGTCCATTCCTTTGTTGTCTTTTGATTGCTTCTTTAAGGAACTCCAACCATGGAAGTTACTTTGAAGATTCCTTGCCCACTTGGGTTAACTTAACCCTCTTATATTAACAAACTTTTAGCTTATCTAATACTAAGCCCAAATATGGTTATACCAGTAAGTTCAGTCCAAACTGAATTTGGCCAACAAGCCAAAACTGTTAGAGATGGCCCAAAGTCCATTCAACTATCCCAATAAGTAATGGATCTTAAATTAAAGAAAATTACCATGATGGACTTATTATTTTCCATTTTCACCAAAACATATATGGAGAAAATGACTCATATACTATCATTTCATAACCCAATTTTATTTCGCACCAAAATCATAATTTGAAAATTTTTACTTGTAAGCCAAGTGTGCTAATACTCTTTTGCTCTCTCTCTATTTCTTTTTTCTTTCTTTCTCCCTTTTACCATTTCTCTCCGTCTTCTTCACGTCCCAACCTTAGATTCAAGAAATCACTTCCCAAGAACACTCAAAGAGCGAGCCCACATAAAAATCACCGAAACTGACACATATCCAAATTACCGCCTAATCCTTCATTCTTCTCCTACAATCGCTTCCGACATCTTCGATTATCGGATCCCGAAACTTCAGAATCGTGGCAAAGAGGGCAACGAGGGAGAACAAGAGTTGGATAAGAGAAGGGGACTTTTTGCGAACATGTTGTGGGAAAATTTTAAAGCGGCATTAGGACTTCCGGTCGTTTCCGGCGGTGGAGAACTTGAACGTGAGCGTCGCGGCCGGCGTGCTTCTTCACCACTGCGGTGGCAAGAAAATTGACCGCTCGATTACGATTGAGACACTTGAGTGATTTATCGACATTATTATTATTTATGAGTTGTTGTTTGGTTTTAGGAAAAAATTTACTGTATGAGACGGAGAAGAGTTTGAACTTTGAAGACGTTGATGTTTACATTTTTTGTTTTTTTCACATTTTCCCTCACTTAGATTTTTTTTTATTGTTTGGCTTGGAATTTATTTGACGAAAGAGAGTCAATGAGCATGATAACTTGTTGAAATAAGAGTCTCGAATTAATCATGTTTTTTTACTGGTTAAACCACCGGCAACTAATTGAATGACTTTTCAGATTAGATTTGAGTGTACTCATGTTTTTTTAGATTAATTGCATGATAGATTGCCATTTAGTCACTGGTTAGCTATCAGTCATGCTTTGAAATGTTATAGTTACTCGTTTATCCACCATTCTAAATTCTCTCTCACCCCAAATATTGCTTGCTTGTCATTCAAGAGGACACACCATAGACAACCTTTAAGAGATAAAAGAGGACACATCAATTCTTTCTAGATAGATGAAGACTCTTTATATTTTTTTTAATCGATGATGCTTTGTAGTTTGATTTGAATATATCTATGAATATGAATATGACCTTTACAAGCGATGACGGAGCCAGGATTTCAATCAGAGGGGCAAATTTGAGAAATATTTTTTAGGAAGGGCATTATTGAAAAAAAAAACTTACAAATTTAGGTCAAAAACATAATTATTATTAAAATTTAGGGGTAAAATTATAAAAAAAAAAGTATAAGAATTTGAGGTTAAAAAAATAATTTTCAAAAATTGAGGGGGAGCATTGGCCCACCTTGGCCCCCACCTGGCTCTGTCACTATTTACAAGTGTTCATGTTATTCATGTGAAAAATAAAGAAACAATTGTGGATTAGCTGTATAATCAATGCATTGAGGATAATGAAATCAATTTATATCAATTTACACTATATATTAGGTGTTTGATGAAATGCTTGAACCATTTGATTTTTTAGCTTTGATTTGTTTGTTTGTTTGTTTTATTTTTTATTTTTTTTATTTTTGCATAAATAGTGAAGAAATTGTGTCCTCTATGTCAACAAATCATATCGATTGTTGACAAGTATGTCAACAATTCATGTCGATTGTTGACATATATGTCAACAAATTGTGCCGATTGTTGAGATTTATGTCAACAAATTATGTCATTTGTTTACATTTATGTCAACAGTCATTTGTTGACATAAATATGTCAGCAAATCAATAAATTTTCCAGTGTTGTGTCACTTGTTGACATATATATGTCAACAAATCGTCAAATAAACCCAGATTAAAAAAAATCTGATTTTTTTTAGACTCAGAAAAAAAAAGTAAAGAAAAATTAGGGTAAAAATGGATTAAAAAAAAATTCTCTCCTCCTTTTACTAGTATTTTTTTTATACAAATTATGGTTTTGGTGCAAAATGGAAATTGTGTTATAAAATGATAATATATTAGTCATTTTCTCATAAATATGCCCTAATAAACGTGTTAAAAATAGAGAATAAAATAATTACTTACAGAGTGCCCATCAACCCTTTGGGGACTAAGCCTTAAGTGGATAACAAGGGTTTGAAAAAAAAAAAAACCTAAAATCCATGAAATTATATAAAACCACTGATTTTTAAATCGTTGGTCCGATCTAAAATGATTTTCTCTAATATAGTTCAATTTGATATTCTCTTAGATGGTCTGGTCCGGTTTCGCACATTTGAAGTGGATTTTTTCTAAAATACTACAATTTTTGTCTCAATTTTTCAAATCGTTTAATACGGTCCGATCGATCCGATTTGAAAATTAATTTGAGGCTGGAACAGACTATGAACACTTAATACTACTAGTGACTTTTAGGCTTGGGCATATTCTTAACACAATTGGCATTATTTAGCATTAAAAAACAAACACAACATTTGGAAGAGACTAAACAATGGAAAGAATAAGAAATGAATATTAAATACGAACGCAAAAATAGGAAAAAAGGAAAGAAAGAAAGGTTAAAAAGAAAGAATAAAAGCAGGTAAAGAACATCACAAAATTAAACAAGTGAAGCATCATAGGAGGGCATAAGGGTAGAGAGCCATATTCCCAACTTTTAATTAAATAAACAAGAAAGAATTCTCCACTTAAGAGAAGTTGCATGAAGTTGATCCTCACAATTTGTTAATCTCCAATCATGCTCATCATCTTTTTAAGTAAATAAATGCTCTTTGACATAAAGGTTTTCTAAGTGGGTATTTTCCTTTTTGAAGCCAATTCTCTCTCTCTCTCTCTCTCTCTCTCTCTCTCTCTCTCTCTCTCTCTCTCTCTATGTAAGGTTTACCTTAGACTCCTATGCATGGTATATATTACTGAGCAGAACCGGAAATATGATAGGAAATACATTGAATTTCATTTTATTATTGTTATTTTTCCCTACTAAAATTTTCAAATGTTACATCGATTGTAAATACTCAAACGTATGTATGATTAGTAATCAAAGTAAGAGAAAGAGACCCTGTAATTAAATGGGGTTGCCACTTATAAAGTCACATAATTAAGCTCAAATTAAGTGCGTTTCTTGAGTTGGTCACACAAACCTATTAATTAAGTGATCATTGAGACATTGAATATGTACATATAAAATGTATTTATATTTATTATATGGCTTCAAGCATATATGCAACTTAATGTGGCAGCGACAAGGGCAAATGGCACAATATTATAGCTTTAGAACACCTTTCTTTTCTGCTCTAGGATATATATATATATATATATATATATATATATATATATATATATATATATAAATACACACACACACACATAAATATATACAGTAGTGGCCTCAATTGACGATTATCATTGTTTTACTGCTTATAAATTGTTCTTTGTTGTACCTCTTGAGCATAAGATATTTGAATTATTGTATACGTGGTACCTATACTTCACTAATTACAATATATTATCTTGTTATGACTCTCTAATTATTTACGCATGCATGTTATGTCACTAGAGATAAATGTCACAGTTCTAGTGGTTAAAATATATAAAGGCGAATCATTAAGCAATACCATTTATTAGAACCTTCCTTAACATAATATTTGAGTTCAAAACACATATAAACTAGCGTTGCATGAAAATTTAGAATATGTGTTGTCTTGATTTATATAACCAAAAAAAAAAATGATATGCTCATTTTCATAGCTTTTAAATAATTATCTATGCATAGTCGTGAAAAACACGCACAATATATAAGATATCAAGAAAAACATAATTTGACTTGACAATGTTTTGTCCATGCTTGGTTGGTTCATAAAAAGGATTATAAGACTATTGTGAGTAAATTATTCAATATATTTGGAAGATAAGAGGATATATGAAAGATGATGAAGAAAAAGAATTATACTTTTTTTTGTTATGAATTTTTTTTCCAAATAAAATATTGAATTAAATTATTGATCAGCCCATCACAAAGTACATAGAGATGCTCTAAACTATATATGCATGAATTATTAGGCATCAAAAACATGAAAAAGTTTTTGTTTTCATGCTTCCACTACTTTTTTGTCAATTTAGGGGTTTGTTGAAGGGATTATGAAACAAGTGAGCAAAGATTAAGCCTAGTGAGCTTGGGAATGTCATTCATTTATTGGTGGAAATCAATTAATGGGTCAAAAAGGAGGGAAATAAAGAAAAAAAAATAGTGATTTCGAGTCAAAATAGGATTAAATTTGTGTGTTCCAAAATGTAGACGATTAAATTTGGCTTTGTCAAAAGCCACTACTACTCTTATGTATTGAAACGACTTTTTCATCTTGTCTCTCAAATGTATTCCACGTGACTTTCCACCAAACAAGCCTTTAAGCCATACACATTTTTCGTTTCTTTTATCTACTTATTTATTATATCCTTCTAGTATAGTCTATTAAAAAAAAAAGGTGTGTTTATTATACTCATTGAGACGCAAAATAACTTTATTATAGCTTAACAAACGCAATTAATTGCCAATCCTTAAAATTTAAATTTAATAAAAGGGTTGCTTCCTAAGTACTAATTAAGCATATATACAAAGAACATCACAATAAAATTAATAAAAACGAAGGATAATTTCTTGTGCATGATCATGATGATGGTGATGATTTTTGATGTTGTTGTTGTCTCAGTTTATCTATCATGGTCAACTTCTAAATGGCCACAAAGCTGAAAATTAATGATTAAGCTTTTGAAGAAATGTGATTTAATGAGTGAGGTACAATGTGGTACACACACCATACCAATATGGCCTACAAATACTTATAAAAAAAAAAAAAAAAAAAAAGAAGAAGAATGAAAAGCCCTTATCGTCTTTCTTTCCCTCCTTTTGTTATTTTATTTTGGCTTCATGTTTAGAGTCCTACCATCTTTTGTTTTTTATTTTTAATTTATATACTTTTATAATTCAAGTTGTCAATTATTTGTGAATATTGAAAGGTGGCATTAATTTTTTTATTATTATTTTTTTTTTACCTAAGTTGAACATGCTTTCAAGGTTATAAAAGAACAATATCAATGTAAAATCTTTTAGGTTTAGTACACGCATATGAAGATTATATGATAGTGTGCTTCAATATAATAAGATTAATTATGATTCAGAAGATTTTCACAATATGCTTTTTTTTTTCTCTCGTTCAAACGTTCCTCTTCTACGCACCTTTTAATTATAACCCCATCAACCTAATAAGATTCGACTTCCAGCATCTCTATTTTACTAATGATTTATACTCTTGAAAAGTTCCCAATATATATATATATATATATATATATATATATATATATATATATATATATCCAAATTTTAAGCAAAATATACATCATAAAAACAAAAGGAAAATAAATTATATATTTTTTTATTCTTAAGCATATGATATCTTGATTTTTTTTTAAAAAAATCACAATGTCACTATTAAGTTATAGATATGAACTTTTTTAGTATAGAATTATCAGAAAAGCTCAATAATAACACACAGAATTGATAAACATTATCTTTACTAACCAAGTTGCTGTATACTATTGGATCCTTTCTTCATGAATCATGATGAATTAACGTATTATAAAACAAATATTGTATATTTTTTTATATAATAATATTAAGAGAGGGTAATTATTATTTTTTGTCCTTTTTTCTAATTTGTTCTATTGGAAGAACGATGCCAAATTATTTTGTAAACTCTAATGAAGATCTTAGCTTTACGTATTATTAGTGAATAATTTTATAAAAAAAAAATATTTACAAACAGAAAAACGAAAATAAAAGAAAACAAGGAAACAAAAATGTCCAAACTGAAAGGTAGTTAAATACTAACATGAAGTACAGTGACCGTTAATAATTCAGCGCCAATATTCTCTATTTGTCAGCTTTCCCTAAAAGTATTGAAATAATATATAATTTAACCCTCCCTTATTATAACAATTTAAATAATTTTATACAAAACTAGACCAACCAATTTCCATTTGAAGAGTTCGAAAGAGAGATATAAATACAATATAGTCACACAATCGGCTAAAGTTTCACTCGAACTCATCACACTCCAACACTAATCATCATCTTTTTTGTCTCCTTTTCTTCTTCTCCTTTTTCTTCTCTTTCGTAATTGAGTCCTTAATCGATCAAAATCAAGTATGGAAAACGGGTTTTCTTCTCCGAGAAGTGATGTTTTCCCGGCCGGTCTCAGGGTTCTCGTCGTCGACGATGATCCGACGTGGCTCAAACTTTTGGAGAAGATGCTCAAGAAGTGTTCCTACGATGGTTTTTCTTCTTTTTCTATATTCTCATCAATATAATTTTTTTATTCTAATTTAAATTTCATCTTGCCATAATTGCTCATTTCTTTCTTTAATTTACTTTTTCCTGAAATTCTCAAAGTCGCCTATTTTTGGTATGAATCCAAAATACTGATGATTCCTTCTGAATCTGTGATTAATGTTTGAATTACACTAGTCTTATTGTTCTTGCTATGATTGCTCATTTTTCTTCTAAAATTTTCAAAGTGGCCTATTTGTGGTATGACTCATAATATTGATACTACTTACTATATTTTCTTTGTGAACTTTACTTCAAGGGAATTATCTGCGAATCAGTTACTAGGTTTTGAAGTTCTAAACTTCTCCCAGACAAAAAAAAAAAAAATAAAAAAAAAAACACTTTTTAAGAAAGCCCTTTTGTGATGTTTGTTTGTTCCGTATATCAATCTCATTCCATGCAAGGCATTATTTATTATTATTATTATTTTTTTTTCATTTTAGATCAAAATCCAAAATGTAGACCCTCTTTTGGAATTGCAGTGACAACGTGTGGCTTAGCCAAGGACGCTCTGAGACTCCTCCGAGAGCGAAAAGACGGTTTCGACATCGTGATCAGCGATGTCAACATGCCCGACATGGACGGCTTCAAGCTCCTCGAACACGTCGGCCTCGAGATGGATCTCCCCGTCATAAGTCCGTTCAAAATTCACAAAAAAAAAAAAAAAAAATCAAATACTTGTCGAAAAAAAAAAATTACGCGTCAATTATTTTTTATTTTATTTTTTTTGCAGTGATGTCGGTGGACGGAGAGACGAGCCGCGTGATGAAGGGGGTCCAACACGGCGCGTGCGATTACCTCCTCAAGCCGATACGGATGAAGGAGCTAAAGAACATTTGGCAACACGTTTTTCGGAAGAAGATTCACGAGATTAGGGACATCGAGAGCGGCCACGATTGCCTCGACGGGCTTATAATGTCTTCCAACGGCCATTGCGACGATGCTCACAGCTTTCTCGGCTTCGAGGACTTCGCCGGCGGTTCGGCCAGGAAGAGGAAAGACTACTCCGAGAATCGTCAAGACGAGAGGGACTACAACGGGGAAGCCGCTTCCTCCAAGAAGGCGAGGGTAGTTTGGTCCGTCGATCTTCACCAGAAGTTCGTCAAGGCCGTCAATCATATCGGCTTCGACAGTAAGTACTATGGTCTAGTCACACTTATTGCCGTGAGATCATAATAAGCTCGTTTGACCGGGAATTGGTTTTGAGATTAAACTTTTCATGATAGATCATAATAAGCTAGTTTGACTGTGAGCTAGTTTTGAGATGAAACTTCATGATACTTTACTGACTATCTGTCTGTTTTTTTTTTTAAATAGAACTATATCATAATAAGCTAGTTTGATTGGGAACCGGTTTTGAGATGAAACTTCATGATACTCAACTGTCTGTACTATTTATTTAACAGAAGTGGGTCCCAAGAAGATCTTGGACCTCATGAATGTATCGTGGCTGACACGAGAGAACGTCGCAAGCCACTTGCAGGTAAGCGAGTCAGTCAGTCTCGGGTCTCGATTTCGGCTTCTTCTTTTCCTACTTCTTCTCGAAGACTTGTCCGAGTCACTGATTCTATTTATTATTCGTTTCTTGTTTGAAACTACGCAGAAGTACCGGCTTTACTTGAGCAGGCTTCAGAAGGAGAAAGAGATCGACCCGAAAGCCCCTCTTCCGTTCTTGCCCCCGAAAGAGCCTCCATTCCCCGGAAACTATATCCTCGAAGATGATCTCAAGGGAATAGCTTCCGAGCCCTCGACAACCACCGCCACCACCACCACCACCACCACCACCACCAATACCAAACCAGAAATGAGGTTCGCAGCGAATTTCGGCGGTCAAAGTCAAAACTTCTCTTGGGGCGGCGATCAAGTGCCCGAAATCCAATTTGGACGAGACCACAAACCGGCTCTTCGCAACGAGGACAATATCACCAAGCTTCCATTACCCGACCCGGCTCATGAAACGCCCTCGGTCAGCTCGAAGAAGAAGCCCTCTCGCGGGCCCGAATTATTCGAAAACCGCGAACCCGTCTACACAAGCACGTCATCGAGCTTTCAGGCCGCCGATTTGGACTCGGCTGCCCTGAGAAGCCTTCCCTTCGACATCTGCAACGAATTTCAGTTCGTGTTTCAGAGCGACATTCATCAAGGCGACGGAGACTTTCTCGGGGGCTCTTCGGACTGTTTTGATGACCCGGGAATCAACTACTTCAACGACGCTGCTCTTTTCCACGCTTACGATGCGCTGAGGTTCGGGTTCGACTATCCGTACTATGACCCGACAGAGTGCTCGAAGACGATAGCGGATCAGAGCCTATTGACTTGGTGATGATGATAATCGCGCTACGTTTTTTTCGAGACAGTTTCAAAGCTGCTTATTTCAGTTGTTCCTAAAAAGAATCAGTCTCTACAAGAAAATTAATGGATTTGGAGTGTTATTCTTCTTCTCTGACCATTTTTGGGGTTTTTATTTTTATCATCATAAGCTTGCTTGTGCTGCAAGCAAATATAGAATCTGCAATGGAAAACGATGATATTTGTCTGTTTTATAAATTAGTTGGCTCTAACACTAGCAATTTTACTGAAGCACATTGATGACTGTTTCATACCTGTGCTTCACACAATCACTAACTTTTAGCATTTTTTATAAAGATCGAAAAAAATAAACTCGGAAGCTTGTAGCAGAAGTTATCAATTTCAAATCTCCAATGATGACAAAAAAGTTTTTTTTTTTTTTTTTTTTGGTAAAAGTAGAACTATGCAGATCACAATCCCAACTAAAATGGCTAATTACATCTATAAAAATAAAAATAAAAACTCTATGGTATTTGTTGCTCCCTCTCTATGTATGATTTTCTTACTAAACGAATGAATTAGACACTGAATTCTGGATATTTGGAGAGGAGTTCTCGTGAGCATTCTTCTTCTGAGAGCGAGAAGCGAGCACGTGGTTCGAAGAACGAGCGATCTTCTCCGAGCTCTGATTTTTCCCGGGCTTCTGTGTTTTAGGCTGCATTGAAGAAATCCGTGATGAGAGTAAGTGAACTTAGGTGATGCAAAATGAATCCTTTCAAATAAAAGAATCCTCTGAATAATGTGGACTCTTTCAATGGAAGGACTAACCTGGTGTTTAATTTGTGGAAGTTTCTTCGCAGCCTCTTCGGCTTTTCTTCGCTCCTCGAGCTTCTCGTAAAACTGCCACAAGACAAGAAAGAAAAAAAAAAAAAAACAGAGAGATCACGCCTCGTTGAACAAAACAATTTGTAAAACCGATTAAGAGAAAATATTCGAAAGAGCCGTTACCTCTTTTCTTTTCGCTGCTCTCTCTTCGCTTCTGAGGTTGAAAGGCAAGGACGCGATCGAACGCCTCGGCTTGATCGCTTCCGAGGTCGAAGAACCGGGTGCGATTCGTAGCGGCAATGCTCTCTTTGACGTTCCATTTGCTGTTATTGCTTTCGAGCTTCTCGTCTCACTCGCTCGAGAAGAGGTCAGATTGAGCGACGAGTCGATCGCTCTCTCGCTCTTCTTTCTACTCTCGGAGCCTCTCGCGGTTTTCTTAACCGCCAGAGACGAGAGGGCTATTATCGGTGGGGAATTCTCTGGAGGTTTGGCTTCGATCTCGCGAGTCAGAGGACATTCCTATACAAATATATGTGGAAGATTCAGGACGACAGATAGGTTGCAATTCGGAGAGTGTTCAAATATATAATTGGAAAAAAAAAACCCTAGGTGAAAGTACAAAATAGTCCCTCAACCCGCAACTATGTCTCGTGAACAGGGACGGTGACACTCTGCTCCGGCCACCCTTCGTATATATTTTACCTTAAAAATTTACAAATTAGTCCCCTTGCTAAAATATTTGTTACATTTAAGGTCTATTAATTTACATGTTTGGCTCTGTCCCTGCTCGTGTTTTGTCGCATTTCGGGTCTTCCAGGCCCGAACAAGCCCATTCGGGTTATTAGAACTCTAACAAACATGTAGTAAAGCAAATAAAAATACAAAGCACAAGGACATAAATTCACGCGAAAATCCCGCCGGTAAAAAAAAAAAAAAAAAAAAATACTACCTCTTCTTCTTGTGTGGGAAGGTCATTGTTGTTTTGATCATGGCTTTCATTTTTTTCCGAGGCGGCAGCGGCCAAGGCGGCGGCGGCTCTCTCAGCGGCTTTTTTCTTGAAATAGGCCTCGAAGTAGGCTCTCTTCTCGGCCACCGAGCCGGGCTTGGAGTGCCTCTCGGCTTCTTCGAGGTACCGGTTCCGAGTAAAAGCCGACCACTTGTCCCACGCCAACGCCTCGTTCATGAACCGCCCGAACGACACCGACTCGCTCACCGCTTTCACTGCCTCTCCCTGAAAACCCAATTTCTGACATCATATATCATCTCTCTCTCTCTCTCTCGCAAGTGTTAAATATTAACTTGGATTCATACCGTATTCCCAAAGTCTTAAACTTTCTCATAAAGGGTGTCAGAAAATCAAAACAAAAACCATGACACAATTCAGAAAACAGTATTGGACGTAGTTTGATTTGATTTCATACGAGTGAACAAAAAATAAAGCAAACAAAGAAATGTGAAAAATATATATGGAAAGAAACAAGAAAATGGGAATGATAACCTCTTCACGGGAATAGCCGATCGGTTGAGACAGAGATCTTCTGAGATAAGCCGATTCGCTCATCTTTCTGTCGTGATTACAGAATTTCTGTCTCTTTTATAGAACCAGAATACGTATGATTTCTTGTAGTCAAATAGCTCTTTCAGGGGATTTTTCGGTTTTTATGTTTGGATTTATACTCATTTCATGGGTCAATTTCTTTTGTTTTTCTGTGAAGAAACTGACACCAAGAAAGAATTGCAGAGAGAGAGTTTACGAGGCAGTAGTGTAGCGATATTTGCAATGCTAGAAAGAAAACTTCTTTTTGCTCGGCAGTTTTGGGCCCTATGATATAGTTTTTTAATTTTGATCTAACGATTGGAAATACTTGATAATATCCCATAAGGATTATGATTAAGAAGAAGAAGAAGAAAAAAAAAACCTAGAAAAAATTTCTACTTTTAGATTTTCGAATATACCTGTCTTTAAAAGTGTTGACGGCAAAGTTTTCGTAATTATTTTCCATAGATGGTAAGAATTTTAGAATTATTCTGTTTATTTTTTTTGTCCCTTTCTATATAAATATTTATATAGACGTTACGGTATAGCATTAATTAAAGGAGTTAATTTGAAATTAGAAAATTCATCCAATTTCATCATCTTATATTTTTTTAAGGAGAGTCAAGTTCCTATTTATATTCAGAAAGACAAATTAAGCTTTCTATTGGAATGGAATGTGAAAATGCAAATAAATTGGGTCCCATAAGTGAGAAATGATTGCTCCTTTTAATCCCAACGTCTAGTTTTTCTCGGAATAATTTGAATGATCCAACGTGGACATGTAAATGTCATGGACATCTGAAAGGCATGGAGCCATTTATTTGATCTAACTTAGCATTCACAAAATTAAGTACACCAGAAATGATTATCTTGTAAATTAAATTTATACCAATGTTATGTATTTCGTCAAAATGTCTTGCAACAATATATTATTTTGTTTTATATACGGTCATTTTCCCATTTTCACTTTAAGATAACATATACACCACCCTAAACGTGAACAATGAGAAGAGAATTAATGGGAATTCTCTTCTCTTATCTTTCTTTTAGGGAAGAGAAATTTCTATTTTCCATAACATAGTAATAAGAGGCAATGTCTCTTCAACTTGCATCATGATGCCGCCACGTGGCGCCTCCAGACAGCGACACGTGGTGGTTTTTTTTTTTTTTTTTTTTTTTTTTTTTTTTTTTTTTTTTTTCTTTTCTTCAACGCCCTTTAACGGTTTTTTTTTTCGGCCTTTAACATTTTTTTTTCTTTTCTTTCATCAATACATTTTTTATAATTAGTTTATGTATATTATAATAATAATTACTAATACTATATTATAATATATCAATAACATACATTATCCTTTATTTTTTTCCCGACCTTTAATTTTTTTTCCCGATCTCATCAATATATTTTGTATATCTTTTTTATTTATATTATTTTCTTTTTTCTCCCTCTTTCATCAATATATTTTGTATAATTTGTTTATGTATATTATAATCATATAACTAATACTATATTATCATATATCAATAACATACATTATTTTGAATATATGTTATTATATATCTTCTATATAACATAATTAGTAAGGAGCAACTCCTCCCGCACGTGCATCATAGGGCCGCCACGTACCCCGTCAGACGGCGACACGTAGCATTTTTTTCCTCCCAGCCTTCAAAATTTTTTCCCCATCTTTCATCAATATATTTTGTATAATATTTTTTATGTATATTAATTTTTTTTTCTTCCCTCTCTTATCAATATATTTTGTATAAATTTTTTAATGTATATTATAATCATAATTACTAATATTATATTATACTATACCAATAACATACATTATTTTGAGTATATATTATTATATATGTATATATATATATATATATATTCTTGGAAAAACTATGTGGTATTAATATTACACGTAGATTTTATATGTTATTGTTTGATGTATAACAATATTTTTGCAATTTAACATAACAATATTCATTAATATAAATGTAAGATTTTTTTTTTACTTTCTATTTCTTTATATATTTTTTTTCTAATTTCTTTTATCAAAATTTAACTTCAACTTTTACTTACATAATTTTTTTTCGCCATAATACTTCTAAGAAATCTGACAGATAGGAAAACAAACAGTATTTTGAAAACCTTTGAATCATAACAGAATTTTTTTTCTACCTTTTGTTATTTTTTAAACATCATTGACAACGATTTTGCTAGATTTAATGTAATACAATTAAAAGTCTTCAACTTACTTTATTTTTCTTATTTTTATTTTCCACTTTTTGTTTAAAAATAATAATAGTTTTGCTGACTCGCGCATCGCGCGTTTTTTAAACTAGTCTTTAAATAAGGAAAGAGAATTCTCTTCTCCTTGCAATAAAGAGAAGAGAAGTAAAAAAAAAGTGTTCTTTTCCCCCTCTTGAAATGTTTTTTTTTTTAATCTGAGTCATTGGATTGTTGACCGTTGAAGATCCAATGGCTCAGAATTTTTGACCGTTGGACCCCAAAAATTACCTTTTTTGACCGTTGCACCCCAGAAAATTAAAAAAAAAAATGTTTTTTAACCCCCTCAATATTTTTCTCTATAGATACACCCTTATTTCTCAAATCTTTTTCCACAAATCACTCTCAAACTCTCTCATATTTTGTCCTTCCTCAATGGCCACCCCAAGAAAGACGTCTTGTTTTTTTGTCCTTCCTCAATGAAAACCATCTACTTTCCATATTCTAATATATTCATTGGGATTTTTTTTTTTTTTTTTTTTTTTTTTAGTTTTGCTTATTTGGGCCATATCCCACCGGCCCAATAGCCCAACACATTGTGATCCAAGCACCTATGTTCTGGATAGATCTCACATCCAAGCCTGACTAATCATGTCCGATAAGGCCCGGGTTGGATGCGGGACCCAACCTAGACACATGTGCTTGGACCACACTTCGTGAGTGAAAAATTACGAGGACCTCTTGGGCATGCTCACTTAGGCATACATACCAAAAAAAAAAGAGTTTTGCAAGCCACCCGTTAAAATCTCGAGCACCAATGCTGAAGAGATCCACGAGCACTAGCATTTGGGAGCTTACGAGCGAATGACATGTAAACACATACACTCATGAACGCCGAGACAAAAGGCTTGGATTAGAAGCTAGAGATATGATCTTTGAGCATCCATCTCGAGATGGGTGCTCAAAATCCTAGCAAATGCGACAAACAACACTTGGCATATGCAAATAATTCAAGCCTATACATTTTTGTTGATTCATTAACGGTAGGGGTATGAAGAAGAATATGGCATGTTTATGTTGAATACATCTTTCAAAATATAACGGAGAAAACATGAGATTGAATGTTGAATTTATATTTGAAGTTAAGCGGCTTGTAATGAGCAAAAGTAAAAGGGATATCTGGATATGAGTATTAATATCTTGAATTTTTATTTATTTATAACAAAACCAACCAATTTTTTTCACATCTTAAACAACATTTATCACAAAAACCTCACAATTTGTCACGAAATCTCAATTTTTGATGATAAATTTGTCACAAAATCCAATATTTTGTGACAACGTTGATAATAAATGTAGAGTTTTCTCTCTCTTTTTAAAAAAAAAAAAAAAAATCCTACTGTTGTCGTTGAAAATCGGACAACGTCGAAGACTTTGGGCGGTTCGACCTAAAGCCAGACCAAGTCGCCGCGTCCGAGCCGGGTTTGTAGAAACTCGAAAGTCACGAGTTCCCTCCCCTAACTCAAGAACGTTATTCGTTCGTCGCAGAGATCCGAGAGTAAGAAGAAGAAGAAGAAAATAAGTTTAGAGGGGCACAGAGGCGGTGCATCTGGCACGCGCTCTGACGCTCAACATTAGTCTGATTGTTGTGAGTGAGGTGGTGGCGCCATTATTCTTTGAGAATGTTTGAGAGAATCAGGCTCGATCAGAGTGAAAACATGTGCGGGAGGTCTTCGGCAGTGTTTCACGACTCTAGAATCGAGTGATTGTCTTGAGAGAGAATTGTGTACCTTTTGCCTCTAGATGAGAGGTCTATTAATAGTGGATTCAGTGATGGAGAATTCCTAAATTTCGTGGTGCAAGGAGCGCACAACGTCATTTGGCTTTTGCGGGGCGCATGAGCCGCGCGTCAGTTCCAGGCGCATGGGCGTGTTGCGCCACTTGATTGGTGTAGTGCGCGATGTGATTTTCAGGAGTTTTGAGGCGCACGCGAGGGGATTTTTAGGGGCTTGTTGGTTTTTTTCTTCTTTTCTTTTTTTTGCCTTTATTCGTGAGCTCGTCTCAAGTGGACTTTTTAGCTTTTGTGAGCCCGAATTGAGCTTCTTTGTGGGCTTATTTCGACTTTGACGTGAAATTCTTTGTAAGTCACAAAAAATTTAATATTTATGAAAACGATTGATAACACCTACTAATAGTAATGTTCATGTCCGCTTCTCAAACTAAAACACAAAGTGATAACTGCGAATACTATTCATACAACAAATACTTCCCAAATTCAATTAGTGTCAATGCCACTTTTGAGCCTATATCACCCCAGGAAATATATTTATCTCCACAAAAGAATATAATTGTTTTAAAAAGGAAAAAAAATCAATAATTAATAATTATACATCTTCTAGAAAAAATACATGTCCAAGGGGATCAAAAGTGTTACATGCTAGCAAGGACTCCATTGTACTACTCGTCCAATAGTGTTGGAAATCTTTGTCAGACAAATACAAATCGTCATCGAATATTTCCGAGGAAAATATACTAGAATAGCTTGTAGACGACGAGGAAGACGACGATGATAGACCCACGTTGTCACAAACATTATTCATATCGTTTTCGGATATTGCGATATCATTTTCTGATGAAGCTATGATAGGATTATTGCTATCTTGTTGTGGGCTAAGCTTTGGTACTTGTTCTTCATCAGAAGATGATGATGCAGATTTTGGAGTTTCTTCTAATTCACGGTTGATCGAATTCTTCTGCGACTCTTTTATTTTTTTCTTTATTTTGCAATTCCAGTGGTTTTTTATCTCGTTGTCGGTCCGGCCAGGAAAATGTGACGCAATTTTAGCCCACCTGTTTGAGCAGAAAAAATAATTGGTTCATTAGGCTTCAAAATAAGGTTTATTTACTTGCACCAACTACCTCTTAACTTTCTGAATTGGTAGAACTAAATCTAATATCTAATATTTTCTTGGACGAAAAGTGACCAATGTGACTTTATTTTTTTAAGACTAAAATGGTCAATTAATATGGTTATGTAAAACGAGACTAATTAGTTGCCAAAACAAATGTTAACAATAATGGACTGTACGCGGAGTGAAAAATGCACATTTGAGTTCAAAATTAAAAGTATTAAAAGTATCCCAATAAATTAAAACATCGGATCATATATGGAGGGTCACACACTTTTTGAAAAAAAAATCATCAAAAGAATAATATGGAAATTGCTACAGATACCAAATTTATAAAATTCAAATAACCCCTTAAAAAGCCTTAAAGTAAACTGAAATAAGTGTTTATTATGGATTTTTTTTTCCTTTCCCCAGGCGTTTGTTTACAAATATACTTCATATATATTGGATAGTATATACTACTTAGCTTTATCATAAATGCAATTAGAAAAATGATAATGTAAAAATCAATACATAATTATGAGACAAACCTGTTGCCAAGGCTAGAATGAAGTTGTATGATCTGATCTTCTTCTTCTTCTGAAAAGTCTCCTCTCTTCAAATCTGGTCTCAAATAATTGATCCACCTCAATCTACAGCTCTTCCCACACCTCTTCAAACCTATATATTTATTAGAATCAAATGGAGTACACACATATTAATGCCTAGTTTATATACTTCATATATATATATATATGTATATATATATATATATGTATATATATATATGTACTTAATATTATCGTTTAGATGTACCTGAAAGTTTAGGGACAAGTCTCCAAGATTGGATGCCATTTTGAAGAATAAAGTTCATGAGCTTTTGGTCTTCTTGTGCGTCCCATTGGCCTCTTTTTAACCCAACCTTATCGCAACAAGGCTTTCTTCCCATAATTTCCAGATATGTGAATTATACTAGTAAGTCTAGTTTTTGATGGATTGTTTAGAGAACTAGCTATATCTTTTGCATATATACATATATATATATATGTATATATACCACGGCAAATTCGATCCAGATGATCATGATGTGCCAGTTCATATACAGAGATTGCAAAATAAACTATACAAGTCGTGCAATGCCTGTTTTTAATTATTTGTTTATTAGCATTTGATAACAGAATATATAAATCCAATCACCTTTTAAGGTTTAATAAGGGTTTACTATATTTTCAGGGATTTGATATATAACGTGAGTCCTTGTTCTCGACATATACTTATTTATTTGTTAAGACAAAGACTTAGTCTATAAGTATATGATATGTAATTAGATGACCCTATATTAGGGTTTATTTTATAGGGCAGTGTAGCGAAATAGCCAAAATGAAATATAAAATTTGTTTTTAGCCTATGTTTCACAATTTTTAGGGAAATAGCCAACAGACTTATGTGGCAATAATTAAGGTCTGATTTACCCTTATTTATTAACAAATTCGTCACTTTCTCTCTCCTACTTTTTTCCTACATTTTTTTTTTTCATAAAAACTTCAAAAAAACCATATCTATCTCATATGAACTCGAAATTGAGTGATTCCAAATCCTACGGATTCGTGACGCCGAGATCTTCAAAAATAGATCCATTGTGTTTGATGAAAAATCATGTTTAATACCATAGATGTAGAAAAATCACGTTACTACATTAAATATAAAAATAACTGGAAATTTTTTGAAATTATCAAAAAAATAAATGGAACTATGATGCATTAAACATAATTTTTCATCAAACACAATGGGTCTATTTTTGAAGATCTCGACGCCACGAATTTGTGGGATCTGAAATCACTCAATTTCGAGTTCGTATGAGAAAGATACGAATTTTTGAAGTTTTTATGCAAAAAAAAAAAAATTATTTGAAAAAAAATAGGAAAGAGAAATGGACGAATTTGTTAATAAATAAGGGTAAATCAGACCTTAATTATTGCCACATAAGCCATTTGGCTATATCCCTAAAAATTGTCAAACATAGGCTAGATCTAAAATCGCATGTTTAAAGTGGCCTAATTATTGGGAGAAGCAAAAGCTTGTGTCTTTTGTATTTCAATAAGCCGCAATATATTCTGATAAAAGATTTCATAATTTTTTTAAAAGGCCATGTACAGTTGTCTTTTAGTATATTATGATTCCCTCTCCTTAATTGCCAACATGAATGACTAATCATTTGATCTGGTTGAAACATTTGGAAGAGATAGTTGATTTTCATTATTATATTCTTTTTTAGCAGAGGAAGAGTTTAGCCAGCAAAGCTAGAGTGGAATATAATGTTCCGAGTTTTTTGTAGTTTAAAATAGAGCATTTTGATGCAGATCCAGTTCAATTTTATCACATAATCGTGTAACAAATATTGTACACAAGCGATTCACAATATATATATATATATATATATATATATACACACACACACACACAAGCAATAGACCCCGACGTTGACCGGGAGACTTGATAAATTTTAATTTAGATAATACTGTGAACGGTTTGCAATTGTTAGTTGTCACTTGTCATACGTAAAAGTTAGTATTTTTTTTACTACTTTTTAATATATATTTAAACCATTTTAATTAAATAATAACTCAGATACAAAAAAAATTAGAAATAGTAAGTTATAATTATGAACACAATTTTTTTTTAGCAACACAAAAATTATGATTAAGCAACATCAGTACTTATATGTTCATTAGTTTTCAATAATTGTACTGATCATATTAATTTGAATTATAAAACTATTAATCGGCTAATAATTATTATCGTTTTAAAGTTAGCTTAGGAAATTTTCATTTTTAGAGTCGTTTCTGGAATTTTCGCTTTTTAGAGTTTGGAATTTTTCGTTTTTTAAAGTCGTTTCTGAAATTTTGTTATATGGTTATTTATGTAATTTTAAAACTTAAATAGGTATTTTGGAAAATTTTAAGAAAAAATCTCGGATTACTGTAGTATGAATAGTGAAATCCGAGTTTTGCTTTATATATATATATAATAATAATAATAATAATAATATGCAAATGAAACTACGAATAAAAAAATTAGAAAAATGAATGTAGATTTAAAAATGACAATGGGCTATATTATTAAGATAGTCGCATCTATTTCCGTAGGAATTGCTGTTAAAGAAAATTTAATTGTCAATATTATAGTTTATTTTGTGCATGGATTTAATTAGTGCCCACATGGCGAAATATGCGGATTTAATTGGACAAAAATAGCCAACCTGAGATGAGCCAATTTGAGTGGGATCCACTTTTCGATGGATCAATATATGTGTGCGCCCACGTGGATTTTAGAGGAAATGGCGGCAAAAGTCCCTAAAATTTTCAGAAACAGTTAAGTCGGTCCCTATTCTTTTTTTTACGGCAAAAGTCCTTAATGTTTAGTTTTCTTAATTCCGTAGGTCCCTAACCCCATTTTGGCGTTAATATGTAACAATGTTAGGTAAAAAAAACGTTAGTTTTGACTGAAAACATATTTTAAGTTAGAAATTAAATAAATAAAACAAATAAAAAACTAATAAAACAAATAAAAACAAATTAAAGCTGTCATCAGAGTATATGAAAACATATTTTCTGCATTGAACAATAGATCTGTAAATTTCATCCTTCCATGTTCTTAAGTTCTGTATTTCTTGGTCGTAATGAGCACAAAGGCTGCGGTGAAATCCGATCCGGGCTGAGCAAACCCGAGGCTATGGAGGAGATAGACCGGCTTCAGAAGAACATCCTGACTCTGCAGACCGAGAGAAGTTTGTGAAGAGCTCGTACGAGAATGGGGTTGCGAAGTACTGGGAGATCGGGAACTCGATCTAGGAGAAGCAGGACCGGGTTTCGATTCTCCAGGACGAGTTCAGTGAGGGGATTCTGATCGATGTCAGCTAGGCTCGGAGCCTCATGGCCGAAGCGGCTCTCCGTTCGTGCTAGGACAAGAGCTTCAAGGACCAAAACGACAATCTCCAGATGCATTTCACTGAGGCTAATTGTAATCTAGGTCCGACGATGAGAAGATCAAAACCGAGCGAAGCGGAGACGACCTGGCCGACGGCGAAGACGCCCCTGTCGGTGCGGGCGGAGCGAGCGAAGTCGTAGTGGCTAGGAGCGAAGCGGTCGTGATCGAGGACGGCGCCAGAGTGGAAGAGAGCCTCCTCGAGATCGCCCTCGATGGTCTTCGCGCTGGGATTCTTCTGCGTCCCCTGGTATCCCACGCCGCAGTACGCAAAGAAGATCGTCACTTTACGCCGCTTGTATCTCGGCTTCTTCTCCAAATCCTTTCTTTTTGTTGTTTTTTTTCATTTAATTATTTTATTTATGATTTAATATGTGTTTTCAGACAAAACTAACGTTTTTTGGCTGACATCATTACATTTTAACGGCATATTGAGGTTAGGGATCTACGGAATTAGGAAAACTAAACATTAAAGACTTTTGCCGTAAAAAAAAGATTAGGGACTAACTTAGCTGTTTCTGAAAACTTTAAGGATTTTTGCCGCCATTTCCTCTGGATTTTATAAATGAATTTAAAAAATACGAACATCCAATTTATAAAAAAAATCGAAACGAGTAAGAATTATTTTAAAAGAGCGAAAAAAAATTATATTTGTAAATCTTCACACAAATTCCAATAGTAAGATAATTCAAAACAATTTGTTGAGCACTACGAAAAATATGGAAAACGTTCGTCGACAATCTTGATGATTAATCAATTATTTGGATGGAGACAATATCAACTATCAAAAATAGCCAACCTATTTTGTATTGGAGTGATATCGTTAGAAGTTGTTAACTTTTTGATGTGAAAGAGAAATATAATTAAGGGAAAATAACACAATTATACCCTGTGTTTAAGTGAAATGTCGAGTTTAACCCTCGGTTTTCAAAAATGTCGAGTTCATAGCCTATGTTTAACTAAAATGACGAAATTATACCCTATGTTTAACTAAAATGACGAAATTATACCCTGAAATGAATAACAGCGTCACAAATCTCCCTTTCATTGATATTAACTCTTAGAATTAATTCCTTTTTTACCCCCTGGACTCGTACCTCGATTTCATTTCACCCCTGGACTCGGGATTGTTGCAGAACTAATCTCAGAACTTAGACACGTGTTACAACTTGCCACTTCCGTCAGTATTTGGACATTAAATTTAACTTTTTGATGACGTGGCAATATTCTAAATACTTTTAATATATAAATATTATTATCAGATTAAATAATTCAATATTTTTATTTCTCTCTCTCTCTCTCTCTCTCTCTCTCTCTCTCTCTCTCTCCTTTCTTCTTCTTCTTCTTTTCTTCTCTGCAATCAAAACCAACAATCAAAACATCACAAAACCAACCTAAATCCATAAAAACTAAAACCCAAAAACCGATCTCTTGATCTTGTCGAAACACCATTCGTGAAGATCCATCGCTTTCATGATATTGGGCAAATTACCCATTCTATTCCGACCCAGAACGTAGCTGTACTTTTGGGCCACGGACTGTATTTCATGTCTCTCCAACCCGAAATGTTCTAGAAGATCGAGCACCGATACCACCTGGGTATCTAGATCGAGATCTAAAAGCTCCGGCCTTTGAAGAACAAACATGGCAATATCTTTACTGTCTCCAACTCCAAATCTTCTGAAGAGCTCTAGCTTTTGCGACATAGCTTTAATGGTGATATTAAGATAAATACCGATGTTATCGATCATCAAATCCACAACCCTTGTCTTGTCGCAACCAAAATCCCAAAAGAATCTGACTTTACAGCAAAGCTCGTACCAAACATCTATGTTTCCCTCGACACAGCTCTCAGCGCCAAGAGCTGTGAAAACTCGCTTCAAGCACTGGAAGATCTCGTCAGAATCTCTGTAAAACTCGCCTTCTAACTCTAACAGACGAGGAAAAGCTTGGATAATTCCGACCAAGACGAGTTTATCGAGACCATTCTGCTCTCTCATCAAACACAACCTCTCCGAGAGCTCCGCCGGAGACTTTCGAAGGACAGACGCGTCGCCGGAGCAGAGCTTACCGAGCATCGTCCAAGGGAAGCCGAACTGGGAAAGCTCCACGGCAGCGTCGAGAGCCGTACTGTCCTGCGAGAAGAAGAACGTTTTCGGGTCCAAGAATCGGTGGACCTCAGATTTGTCGACCCCTATACTCTCGAAGAAAAACTCGAATTCGTTAATGGGCTCGTACCAGAGAATCTGGCAGAAGTTGGCGGGGAAAGTCTTGTTGGAGAATCGGATCTTGGGGAATAGCGTGGCGAGGGAGAAGAGGGAGTTTTTGGCGATGAGCTCGGCGAAGACGAAAGGAATGGACTTTGTGGCGTGGAGGTACTCTCGAAGGGCTTTCTGGGCTTCGGCGAGAGCTGTGGCTTTGTAGTCGCTGTGGATTCTGTTTATGCATCAGAACTTGGGAAGCTTCTTCGAGGCGGTGGAAATGGCAGGTGACGAAGAGAACCCGCGGCGAGATAGGGACGTTTTTGCTGCTTCTCTCAAGCAGAAAAAAGATTTGGGATTGAAGCGTGGCATTTGATTGTTGGTTTTGATTGCGGAGAAGAAAAGAAGAAGAAAAAGAAAGGAGAGAGAGAGAGAGAGAGAGAGAGAGAGAGAGAGAGAGAGAGAGAGAGAGAGAGAGAGAGAGATAAAAATATTGAATTATTTAATCTGATAATAATATTTAAATATTAAAAGTATTTATAATATTGCCACGTCATCAAAAAGTTAAATTTAACGTCCAAATACTGACGGAAGTGGCAAGTTGTAACACGTGTCTAAGTTCTGAGATTAGTTCTGCAACAATCCCGAGTCCAGGGGGTGAAATGAAATCGAGGTACGAGTCCAGGGGGTAAAAAATGAATTAATTCTAACTCTTATATAAGAAAACTAAATAAAATCTAAATCAGTGCCCTAACTTCCAAATTCTCAATTTTGAAATAAAAATAGCCTTAAATTGAAATTAAATTATAAAACTCATACCTCCTAAGAAATGACTTCATTTCGTGTTCGAATTGTAACTCTAAATCCTGGATTCTCTGTTCGAATATGCGATTTTGATGACTATCAACTATCGATGTTTACCCCTTTGCCTCTTTCTGTGTTCTTCACGATTAAGAGATTGTTGTTTATTTTTTAGTTTTTAAATAAATTACATATATGGCGCGAATGAATAAAGATAATTGGTGTTTATATATAAATATTATAGTCAACGTCAATAAAGAGTCAATAAAAAGAATATTCGTGACACTGTTGTCTATTTTAGGGTATGATTTCGTCATTTTAGTTAAACAGATGGTATAATTTCATCATTTTAGTTAAACAGAGGGTATGAACTCGACATTTTTGAAAACCGAAGGTTAAATTCGACATTTTTGATGATGTATTGAAGGTGAGAACTCTTATTATTATTAATATTGGAGTCGCCGAATATCCTTATTATAAGAAAATCTTCTAAACGGATTGTGATATTTCTAATACATTTTTCTTTTATTATATCTAATCAAGGTTTTGTGTCAGATTTTTGTTTTTTTTTTAATAGTATTGTATTTTATTTTTGTTTACCACTTAGTTTTTAATGAATATTGTTTCAATATAATATCGTAATTTTTCTATATCCATCACTTTTCGCAAATAATATTTATAATATTGTAACAGTTCCTTTTGGAACTTTCTGCATTTATTTCTCTCTTTTTTCTGTTTAGGTCTTCTAAAAATACGACGTATCATTACAAGATAAAGACTTATCAATATGAGAACTAATATATATATATATTTTTTTATATTCTCTTCAGTTATTTCTCCAAAAGAGTGGAATAAACATTCTTATAGTAATCGAAATTTCTTTCAATTTCTCTTTCTCCAAGTAATCAAATTTTCGCTCATATTCTAAAGCACGTTTCTCTTCCATCCACCATTTAAATTGGATGAAATGTCTCACATGTGGAGACCTCTGAAGTGGATCCCTTATAAACTAGCCATTAGCCAACGTTTCAATTATAGCTTTTAAATTTCGTCAGTTTTTTTTTTTTTTTTTTAAATCTAACTAATTGACAGCTTTTTTAGGAACAATTATTACGTCTTTGAGATTTCTTTCCTTAATTATCTCTCACACACCATCTCTCGATCCATCTCTTTATTTATGGTCCTGAAATACAAAATTGAAATCACTGAAAAAATAGGGCTCTTTGAATTCAAAGATGTAGAGAAAGAGCCTCGTGCACCGGAAAAAAAAATTAGGTGAGCCATCATGAGGAATCAAATAAAGAACACCACCTCCATTAGGTGGATATGCTCTAATTGCCACCTCCGTACAGTACAAATTTGATCGAATGAAGAAAAAAAAGCTTGAACACTTGCGGGACTCGCAGTCGATCGCAACTGCTCAGACAAATTCTGCCGCCGAGGATCGGGACTAGATTATGATTGCTTCTCCTCTCATTTTTTTTTTCTTCTTTTTATATCAGTTTAAAAAAACGCATCAAGGCATCAACTTCAGCAGGCCAGTCCGCCATGACCGTCCTGGAGGTTCTTCCACAATCGGATCGGTATACCTGTGTTTATTTTTGGTAAATCGTGTTAATATCATTATATATGTAATTTGATTTATTTATGTTTATTCGTATAAATTTTGATTTATTTGTTGGAGAATTGTCGGCTCGAGACGGATGGCAAGTTGGCTCGGCGGTGAAGATTGACGATGAAGATCTCGTAATATTTTTAGAGAATTTTTAATCTATTAATGGAAGAGTTGTTTATTGTAATGTTATTTATTTATTTATTTATTTTTGTTAAATAATTTATATTTGAGGGTATTTTGGTTTGATCAAGTGGGTTAATGTGGTTTATTCACTATTTCACAAAATAAACCAAATATTAATTATTTTGACAATTTTATATTTTTGATTGGTTAGTCTACTCAAGCTCCCATAACATATTTAATATATTCATTAAATAGCTGTAATAATACGTAGGACTTTGGCGACAGAGTTATATATATGTGATTAAAATTGAAATAATGGCTAATGCCTTTTTCATGTCATTTTCATATTCAAAGAAATAAAAAAAGGGCGACAAATGAATCCTACTCAACGTGATTTTACGCAACGTTTGAGCCTAAATATCAAACTCTCCATTATATTTTAATAATAGCCATCATGAACCAAGTATAATAGCAATAATTCATAACACATGAAATTCTAGTGTAGAATATTTGCCTAGTTTATTAATATATAACTAATCTAGTCGTTGTAAGTTACTTTTAATCCATGTCAACAAGCTTTAAATCACCACTTAAGCAAGAGATTTGATTATTTTATATTTAAATTTAACACACGTAATATTTTGAGTTTAAAATTATACGTAAGAGGTATATATGTGCTGAATTGATTCTAGTAGCATTTTTTTTTACTTTATCACAAGAATAATGTCCTTCAAGTTTTTCTTGCGAAAATAATATTTTTTTAGATGTTTACATTTTTTTAAAAATTTGTTTACTAATTTAGGAGAGAAATTGAGAGGATCGGAGGATATACGGATATTTTTATCGTAGTGCAACACACAACAATGACAATTGGCAAGGACGACAAAAAGAAAAGAAAAGAAAAGTGTGAGATCTAACAGCTAATCGAATTGAAAACTTAACCGGATTTAGCGAAAAACAGAAATCGCGCGAGAAATGCTTGCGATACAAGTAACGAAGAAAAGACGAAGAAAAGACACAGCGATTTTATCCTTGGTTCGAATCGATATGATTCTACATCCAAGCACAGGACTAGGGCGTCCTTGATCCACTATATGCAGTCTGATTACAAGCTTTCGATCTACAAACACCACTTTCGCCGGAGAATCGATCGGAGAAGAAGACTCTCTAACAATGGCGACTTTCTCTCTCTAACTCTCAACCAAGAACAGGCTCTTGATTGTTACAAAGAACTCACACTGTTTACACAAGATCACTCAAAGCTAAAACGCAAAAGGTTGTTACAATAACCAACAGACTTGTACCACAAGGTATTTATACACAACGAAATAAACCAGACTCATAAGCCTGCTGACGTGGCGTCTTCTGATTCGTCTCACAGGCTGTGACTCGGATACACATCCTCACAAATCTCCACCTTGTATCCATCTTCAAAGACTCGCCTTGATGGATCTGCCCTAGCCCTGTATCACTGTTTTCACTCATGTTCAAGTCTTAGCATCTTCAGAGCAGTTCTGAATTTGCTGACTGGAACAACCTTAGTGAAAATGTCTGTTGGGTTCACGTCAGTAGAAATCTTCTTCACAAGCACCTTCTTGTCGCTGATGATGTCTTTGATGAAGTGAAGTCTGACGTCTATGTGTTTTGTCCTTTCATGAAACACATTGTGCTTGGACAGGTGAATAGCACTTTATGAATCACAATTGACACACACATCTTCCTCGGAGAGGCCTAACTCTTTGACCAAACCCTTTAGCCATAGAGCCTTTTTTATTGCCTCTTTTATTGCCTCAGTTGTAGAAAGTGCCACTATACGCTGAAGGGAACACTTCCAACTTACTGTATTTCCTCCAACATTAAAAACATACCCTGACAGTGATCTCCTCTTATCACGGTCACCTGCATAGTCAGAGTCACAATACCCTTCAACTCTGCAGTCATTTTCTTCATTTCCTTTGAAGAATAGGCAATGGCTCAGAGTGCCCTTCAAATATCTGATCAGCCATCTGGCAGCTTGCCAATGTTGTCTTCCTGGTTGACTCATATACCTGTTGATCAAACTCACACCATGAGCTATGTCGGGACGAGTACCAATCATTGCATACATGGTACTTCCTACACAGCTTGAGTAGGGTATATTTCTCATGTGATAGTCTTCATCTTCAGCCTCTTCTTTTGGAACAGATTTGAGCTTGAAATGAGCACCAATAGGGACTGAGACTGTCTTGTTGCTATCAAGGTCATATTGGTTCACAACCTTCTTCAAATAGCTTGACTGAGATAGTTTCAGAACCTTTCTTTTTCTGTCTCTGGTAATTTCCATGCCCAAAATCTTGCTTGCAGCTCCCAAATCCTTCATCTCAAATTCTTTGTTCAACTGAGCTTTCATCTTTGAAACCTCTGACTTGTTCTTACAGGCTATGAGCATGTCATCCACATAGATTAGGAGATACATGTGTTGACCATCTTTCAGCTTTGTAAGGTACACACAGCTATCATGCTTGCTTCTCAAGAAACCCTGGTCACTCATGAACTCATCAAATTTAAGATACCACTGCCTTGGGGATTGTTTGAGTCCATATAAGGACTTCTTCAGGAAACATACTTTATCCCCATCTTCATAACCTTCAGGTTGTTGCATGAAGACCTCTTCTTCCAAATTTCCATGTAAGAAAGCTGTCTTGACATCGAGCTGCTCCAGTTCCAGGTCTTGAATTGCAGTTGCTCCTAGGATTACTCTGATTGAAGTATGCTTTACCACTGGTGAAAACACTTCATGGTAGTCAATTCCTTCTACCTGGGAGTAACCTTTTTCCACAAGCCTTGCTTTGAATCTAGGCTTCTCAACTCCTGGAATTCCTGGCTTGAGTTTATACTCCCACTTGCATCCTACTATTCTCTTCTTTTCAGGCTTGTTGACTAAAGTCCATGTCTGGTTTTTCTTCAAAGAATTCATTTCTTCATCCATAGCTTTACTCCATTCTCTCCAAGAACTTGACTCTCTTGCTTCTTTGTAGCTCATTGGCTCATCATCTTCTAAGGACTCTGCTGCATTGAGAGCAAAAGCAATTAGATCTGCTTCTGCATAACTAGCAGGAGGTGCTGTTTGTCTTCTAGCTCTGTCCCTTGCTAATTGATAGTCCCTTAGCTGCTCTTGATTTGTTTCAGTGTTCATTGGTAGATCCTCATTCTGATACTCTCCTTCTTCTTGATCATGAACCACATCAGTGGCTCTACCTTGATCTAGGACTTCAGTATCATCTGTAACATCAATTGGGTCTAAACCTGCACTTTGGACATTCTGATCAAGCTGAAAGCTTGTATGAGAAGCAGGGTTAGACTTATAGAACATTGATTCATTGAAGATAGTGTCTCTACTGATAACACATTTCTTCTCATCAATCAGCCATACTTTATAGCCTTTTACACCTTCAGGATAACCAATAAAAACACCTTTCTTAGCCCTGGGATTGAGCTTCCCTTGACTAGTATGAACATATGCAATACAGCCAAACGGTTTTAGATGATTATATGTGGGTTTATTTCCAGACCAAACTTCTTCTGGTACTTTGAAATCAAGAGATGAGTTGGGAGATCTGTTAATTAGATAACAGGCTGTAGCTGCAGCTTCAGCCCAAAAAACTTTAGACAAACCAGAGTCTGATAGCATGCATCTAACTTTGTTCATAATAGTTCTATTAAACCTCTCACCAATGCCATTTTGTTGGGGACTTCTAGCACAGGTATGGCTTCTTGAAATTCCAGATTTTTCACAAAAACCATCAAATTCAGTGTTACAAAATTCCAGGCCATTATCAGTTCTCAACCTCTTTATTTTTCTCTCAGTTTGATTTTTAACCAAGGTTTTCCAATTAACAAACCTCTCAAAAGCCTCATCTTTTGTTTTCAGGAAATAAACCCACAATTTCCTAGAGTAATCATCAACAAAAGATATAAAATATTGGCATTTTGAAAGAGAAAAATCTACCTGAGGTGAGCCCCATAAATCTGAATGGATGTAGTCAAGTGTGCCTTTTGTCCTGTGGATAGCCTTTGGAAACTTCAGCTTGTGAGCCTTGCCAAGGACACAGTTCTCACAGAATTCTAGATTGATTGGATCTTTGATGTGAATCAGCTCTTGCTTGCACTCTTGGATTCCCTTTTGGCTCATGTGTCCAAGTCTTTTGTGCCAGAGAGCCACCTCACTTTCACTTTGTACAGGTTCAGCTTCTCCTGTAACAGTTTCAGCTTGTAGAACATAAAGTCCATTTATCAACTTTCCTTTCAGGACCATCATGATGCCTTTATGGATCTTGATGACTCCACCTTGAGCCCTGTAGTTGTAACCTGCTTTATCAAAGACACCAAGTGAGATTAAATTTCTTTTAAGATCAGGAATGTATCTGACTTCTTTTAGAATCTTGACTGTATTATCCTCAGTCTTGAGTCTAATTGAGCCAATCCCTTCTACCCTACAGGATTGGTTATTTCCCATTAAGACTTTTCCTCCACTTGAGGAGTCAAAGTCAAACAGCCAATCTCTCCTGGGGGTCATATGGAAAGTACAACCAGTGTCCAAGATCCATTGCTCTCTTGGATCTTCATCTGAGGCTGTCAGAACTTCAGCGTGAACAAGGCCATCTAACAGGTTGGCTGAGTCATTTTCTCGATCATCTGGTGTGTCTTTCTTTCTTTCTGGACACTTGCGTCTCAAGTGTCCCTCTTTGTTGCAATGCCAGCAAACAAAGGTCTTGGTCTTTGACTTTGATCTGGACTTGGATTTCTTTCCCTTCTCGCGCTTCTCAGATCTTCCTCTGACGTTCAAACCTTCATTCTTCATTGGTTTCTGATGTTGCTTCAGATCCTGTTCTTTAGAGTAAGCAGCTGAAATAACTTCATCAAGAGATAGTTTATTTATACCATACTTCAAAGTATCACGAAGTTGTTCATAGGGTTTAGGAAGGGAGTTTAAAAGAAATATAGCCTGATCTTCGTCGTCGATTTTCACATCCAAGCTTTCAAGATCATTGACTAGCTTTGTGAATTCATCGACGCTGTCGTCCATGGACTTGTCCTCGTCCATTTTGAAGCTGTAGAACTTTTGCTTCAGGTAGATTCTTGTGGGAAGAGATTTTGTCATGTAGAGTTGCTCTAACTTGGTCCACATGGCATGAGCTGTCTTTTCCTTTATCACCTTCCTTAGAATCTGATCACTCAGACTCATGATTATCGCGTTCTTGGCTTTCTTGAGAATTGCCTCTTTCTTCTCTGGTGCGAGCGTTTCTGCCATCTTTGATTCTCCACTCAGAGCTTCGTCAAGCCCTAGATTTCCAAGATGCGCTTCCATCTTGATACGCCAGAGGCCAAAATCATTCTTGCCATCGAACTTCTCAACCTCAGCCTTCATGCTTGACATTCTGATTCTTGATCAGGGAACTTCGAATATCGGAGAAGACTTGGTTGATTCGATCGGGTTGATTTGACCTACACAAGATTCAATTCGCACACCTCAGCTCTGATACCAATTTGTGATATCTAACAGCTAATCGAATTGAAAACTTAACCGGATTTAGCGAAAAACAGAAATCGCGCGAAAAATGCTTGTGATACAAGTAACGAAGAAAAGACACGGCGATTTTATCCTTGGTTCGAATCGATATGATTCTACATCCAAGCACAGGACTAGGGCGTCCTTGATCCACTATATGCAGTCTGATTACAAGCTTTCGATCTACAAACACCACTTTCGCCGGAGAATCGATCGGAGAAGAAGACTCTCTAACAATGGTGACTTTCTCTCTCTAACTCTCAACCAAGAACACTACTATAAATTAGCATATTGGGTGCGGAAGGGTATTAGGTGCGACATGTCGCAGTCGTACCTAATAGTCGCACCTAAGCCCATATTAGGTGCGACATGTCGCACCGGATACTCATCCGGATGACTAAAAATTTCGCTAATGTTTAGTGTTATTCGGTGCGACATTGTCGGACCTAATATGAATATGTCGCACCCAATACCTTTAGGTGCGACATTTGTCGCACCTAATACCTTTAGGTGCGACAAATGTCGCACCCAATGAGTTTTAAAATTAAATTTGTTAGCGAATCCCGCCGATTTTTTTTTGGATCTGGGATTTCATATTGGGTGCGACACTGTCGCACCCAATATGATTATTAGGTGCGACAATGTCGCATCCAATAGGGTTAGGGTTTTAAATCATGCGTTTCTCCTTTTTCACACATTAACTCACTCTCTCTCTCTCATCTCACAAGGTCTCTCTCTCTCAGCCAGCCCCCGCCGCCGTCCTTCCCCGCTCCGCCGCTGCCGGCCCATCCTGGTACGTCCCCATCTCTCTCTCTCTGTCTCACCGGCCGTCTCTCACCATCTCACACTGTCTCTCTCTCTCTCAGCCAGTCCCCGCCGCCGTCCCTCTCCGCTCCTCCGCTGTCGGACCTTCCTGGTACGTCCCCCTCTATTTCTCTCTTTATCTGTCTCACCGGCCATCTCTCACTCTGTCTGTCTCTCCCAGCCTGCCCCGCCGCCGCCTGGACCAGCCCCGCCCCGCCGCCTGGACCAGCCCCCTGCCCGCCCGCCCCACCGCCGCCTGGACCAGCCCCCCGCCTCGCCCCGCCCCGCCGCCTGGATCGAACAGCATTCTATTTCTGATTTTGTAATTTTTTTTAATTTAAAAAACATATTAGGTGCGACATTGTCGCACCTGATATGTCGCACCTAAATGTATGACTATTAGGTGCGACATGTCGCACCTGATATGTCGCACCTAAATGTATGACTATTAGGTGCGACATGTCGCACCTAATGCCTTTAGCGACGGCATATTCGGTGCGACTTTGTCGCACCTAATAAACTATTAGGTGCGACATATAAGGTATTTGGTGCGACAATCGTCGCACCGGATAACGTTTTTTGTCCTAGTGGAACAGGCTCTTGATTGTTACAAAGAACTCACAGTGTTTACACAAGATCACTCAAAGCTAAAACGCAAAAGGTTGTTACAATAACCAACAGACTTGTACCACAAGGTATTTATACACAACGAAATAAACCAGACTCATAAGCCTGCCGACGTGGCGTCTTCTGATTCGTCTCAGAGGCTGTGACTCGGATACACATCCTCACAAAAAGTAAACGACTTGAATAAATATCAATGTAGCATTTTAAGCAAAAATATAGAAAAGAGTCGTAAGAATATCTATTTAAGAATGAAAAGTTTGCAGGAACAACGTTTTGAATTGAAACTTAGAAATAGCAGTTGCTAAATTCTATAAAAAAAAATAGTGCACCGTACATTAAACAAAGTAACCAAAATATAAAAAATAACTTATGTTCTTCCAATTAGTCTCATAAACAAAAAAAAAGCAGAGAGAGAGAGAGAGAGAGAGAGAGAGAGAGAGAGAGAGAGAGAGAGAGAGAGAGAGAGAGAGAGAGAGAGAGAGAGAGAGAGAGAGAGAGAGAGAGAGAGAGAGAGAGAGAGAGAGTCATATTTTTGAATTAAAATAGTTTTATTGAATTTTGCTAAATTATGGAGAAGGTTATACCTTTGGAATAATCCTTAGAGACATTTCCTTAAATAAGACTAAATTAAGAGATATTTCCGTTTTCCTATTATTTTAAAATTTTTATCAAATTAGGACTAATAAAAAAAACTCTACCCTAAGTCAAATGAGAGATAACAAAATTCTACCTATTATACCCTCATATTGCATAATTAATTACCAACCTATCATCTTCCCCAATAAAATCTCTTCATTTTTCTCCTTCTTTCTCTTTTATGGAAAAATAGAGGACTCTTAAAGTTTGGTAAATTTTTGGAAAAAGTAAAAAAATTAGAAATGAGCCTACTCTTGACAATTCTTCTAATCCTTATCTTTTTCTCTTTAGTATTCATTAAAAGTGGGCTTCAAATTAACTGGGCCTTAGACAACAAGGACAAAGAAACAAAAGGCCAAATCAATAACCTTCTCGTACGGTCCCACCAACCAACCACTACCACTACTTTATTACTTCTAAACTCTCCTAGTCTCTATATCTGTAATCCTCGTACCCTTCCCAAACAAATATTAAAAAAAAATGGACGATTTTACCCTCATCATCATCACAACCCTCATCATCATCATCATCCTCACCGCCCTTCTCCGCCGCCGAAAAAGCACCGCCGCCACGTCATCGTCCCCGCCGTCGCCGCCGCACTCCCTCCCGATCGTGGGACACCTCCACCTGGCCCTGATGAGCTCCAAGCCTCACCACTGGTTATTGGGCCTGGCTCGCCGGTTGGGCCCAGTTATTGGGCTCCGATTGGGCCGAGTTCCGACGGTGGTGGTGTCGTCGGCGAAACACGCGGCGTTGGTGCTGAAGACCCACGACCACGTCTTCGCGAGCCGACCCCAGCTCGTCTCCGCTCAGTACCTCTCCTTTGGATGCTCTGACGTCACCTTCTCCAAATACGGTCCTTACTGGCGCCAGGTCAGCAAAAAAAATCCAACCAAAACTATTGAGATATTGATATTGATATTCTGCTTCTTTTACACTATAATAGTGTGTGTGAAGTTTGAGTTTTTAGTAACGAGTCTCTCGTTACGACATCGATATTGGTATTTCGATCGTTGCAATTGTATGAACTAATATTCTTTTCTTTTTTAATCACGAAATAGTTTATTTATTCTGTTTTTAATTGTTTATGATTTTATTTATAGAAAATAGTTATATACCAATTCGAAAAAGATTGGTTTTACATTTTTGAAAAGTATTATACTTAAAAAAATGTTAACGTTTTTGAAAATAGTTATATATCCGTTTGAAAAAAAAGTTTATTTTTGAAAGAATTTATAATGATCGTAATTTATGAAAATGTAATACTTAAAAAACATGTTATTCTTGTAATTTACTCATAACTAATCATGAAACGAAATGTAACGTTTTTTTTTTTTCTTTTTTCAGGCGCGTAAGATCTGCGTGACCGAGTTGCTGAGCCAGAAGCGAGTGGGCTCGTTCGGGCTAATCCGCGACGAGGAGACCGAGAGGATGCTCCGCCACGTCACCGACGACGTGGCTGACGTCAGCGACCTAGGGTTTTCTCTGGCGAACGACGTTCTCTGCAGAGTGGCGTTCGGGAGGAGGTATCTTCGCGAGGGGCAGAAGAGTAATTTGTTCGGCGTCCTCGCGGAGGCGCAGGAGCTTTTCGGTGGGTTCTGCGTAGGGGATTTTTTCCCCGGCTGGTCGTGGTTCGACTACCTCACCGGATTCCGGGCTCGGTGCCGGAGGAATCTCGAGGCGCTCAGGGAAGTCTGCGACGAGATCGTCGACGAGCATCTGAAAACTCCGGCGGCCGCGAGAGGCGGAGAGGATTTCGTGGACGTTTTGCTTAGGGTTCAGAGGAGAGAGGATTTGGAGGTTCCGATCACTGACGATAATCTCAAAGCGCTTGTACTGGTACGTATTTAATGAATAGTGACGTAAATATATGAATATGGTTTGACTATTTGTTCGGACATATTTATTACGTTGAGTGATATGAGATTGTTCAGGTAATGCATGTAAAGAAAGATACTAAGTTGTCGAAAGTAAACGGTTTTCGTACAGAACAAATACAGACTGTATAGCGTTGATCAGTAAACTATATACACTCATAAATTCTAAGTTTTAGCTTCTTCTTCTTGATGTAAATCACTTAAATAATAATAATTTTTAGCTTTATAACCATTCGACTTATAGCATTTTGAATAATAGTCAATATTTTATTAATTTTTTGTAACTAGTTACCTCAACTTATTTACAGGACTAAAAAAAAAAAAAAAAATCCAAAATAAGCGGGAATATTTTTTATTATTTTTATTTTTTTTAATATTGTAAATAAGTTAAGGTGATTATTTGAAAAAAAATGTTACAAAATATTGGTTATTTAGTAATTTTTAGACTTTCGATGATTTATTTAACTAATTTATGATAAAAACTATAGAATAATGCACGGAATTACACAAATATGTAATAGTATGAAGGGTAGGTAGTATTAGCAATATTAATTAAAATAGTATTTGCAAAAGTACATAGAAAATTTACAATAATTTTAATTGTAATATAATATAACAATAAAAATAAGAGCCTTTTCAACGAACTGGTCCTACTCAAACATTTGTCACAAAATAAATAATCGATTGGTTTAAATCATCCATAAAAATCAATTCTTTCCACTAGATAAGTTACATTAATTATTTTGTATGAACATTCTATTGCGGACTTTTCAAGAATCTCTTGTAACTTGACTAATTAAGGTCAACTTGTTATTTTGTTTTTATCAAGCATTTAATTAAATCGTTCGATTTGACGTATTTCGCATCATCGAGACAAACGGTAGTTCCCTAATCGGTGTCTATAAATTTATGGACCATTTAAAACTATTGAAATTTTATAGAGCTTAAACTGTACAAAATAAGAAACTAAATCAAATAAGATCAAATTGTACTTTTCGATCTTTCTGGTTTGCTTTAATCAGAATGGAGATTGTATTTTTTTATTTAGATTTTATTTTATAAATTTAAATCATATTTTTGAATATTTAGATTTTACTATATAGATTTAAATAAATAAAAAATATATTATCGTTAATGTCCAACTTTAAAAATCAGAAAAACTTTTTATAGGAAAATTGCATATATGCCTACATTTTCCATTTATTAGTATTACATACCTAACCGGCTAAGACTTTTACCTCTCTCTCCTCTTCATTCTTTATTATCTGGAAAGTGACTTAGAAGAGTGTTTGAAAAATCGCGTAATTTGAGTTTTTTTTTCTTTCTATTTTAACCCTTAATTTTCTTTTTTCTTGTGTATATGAAATCATGAAGACATTAAAAATTTAAATTTCTGAATGCTTATGAAGCCCACTTCTATTTATCTACACCACAAAACGATTTTTGAAGTAAGTCAGATGTGCTTTAGTTTAATGATTTAAATATGCAATCCGTTAAGATTTTTAAAAATTAATCTTTATTAACAGTAGTTTTATTGACTATATTATTTTAATGTGAAAATACCCTAACCAAAGTAAAAAAAAAAAGTTCATAAATTTTATTTTATTTCAAGCTCTTTTCATGATGCAAAAGTTAGAACATAATTTATATTTTATCATCATACTTCTTTTGATCTTATTTTTTTATGTAATAATTTAACTTTATGAAAATAACTTATATTTCCAATATATAATTAATTAAAATTAAAATATGCGCCTTCATAGGTTTATGTCTAATTATTTCTCAATATATATTTAGTATATTTTTTTTTTTCAGATTTCTCCCTTTACACATTCTAATAATCTAATGATTTAATTTCTCACTTTTCATTTATTTAAAATTCAAAATAACAACCATATGATCCACACAAACGTTGCGGTACCGCAGGACATGTTCGTGGCCGGGACGGACACGACCTCGGCGGCGATAGAGTGGACCATGACACAGCTGATCCGACACCCATTCGCGATGAGAAAAGCCCAAGAAGAGGTCCGAAGAGTCTTAACCCTCTCGGGAGCCAAAAAAGTCAACGAGACCCACCTCGAAAGCCTCCAATACCTCCGATCGGCCATCAAAGAGACGATGAGACTCACTCCTCCGGTCCCGCTCCTCGTCCCCCGAGAGTCGATGCGAGATTGCCTCCTCGACGGCCACTTCGTCCCGGCCAAAACGAGGGTCCTAGTCAACACCTACGCGATCGGGAGAGACCCGGATTCGTGGGACCGCCCCGAAGAGTTCGACCCGGAGCGATTCGCGGGTCAAAGCGGAGAAGTCAAAGATCGGGATTTCAGGTTTTTGCCCTTCGGCGGAGGGAGACGGGGCTGCCCCGGGTTCGGGCTCGGGATGGCCACGGCCGAGCTCGCTCTGGCTCGGTTGTTGTGTCATTTCGATTGGGCTTTGCCGAGCGGAGTTCGAGTCGATATGGATGAGGTTTTTGGGCTTGCCATAAGGAAGAAGAACCCACTTGTTCTTGTCCCAAAGCCCAATAAGGACTTTGAGTTCTCAACTAGTAGTAATTAGGCAAGGATAAACAACTTTATGTAAGCTATTTTGTGGAAAAAAAAAAGGCTTGAATAAAGAAGAAAAAAAGATCATGTAATTTCATTCTCCTTGATAGTTGATACTAGGAATGTCCATTGTTAGGTAAAAATAATGAAATACACAAAATAAACGGCTTGGAAGTGGTTAAACTGAACCCACTTGTTCTTGTCCCAAAGCCCAATAAGGACTTTGAGTTCTCAACTAGTAGTAATTAGGCAAGGATAAACAACTTTATGTAAGCTATTTTGTGAAGAAAAAAAAAAGGCTTAAATAAAGAAGAAAAAAAGATGATGTAATTTCATTCTCCTTGATATTTGATACTAGGAATGTCCATTGTTAGGTAAAAATAATGAAATACGCAAAATACACAGCTTGGAAGTGGTTAAACTTGTATATTGACAACACTTCAAAATTTGAAGAAAAAAAAAGAGAGAGATAGAGAGCTTTGTTTTCTCAGCTAATCAACAAAAGATGTTATTAACAAAAGTGAGGAAGAGAAGAACCGCGGGACGAATTTTCCGAGCTATATGACGTGTTGGCCAAACAATCTCTCGAGCCTTATAAATCACCGGGAAAAACATGTCTAAAAACCATGGAAAATTGAAACATACAAGGATTCAATCAGTCTCGATTAATTTTAAAGAAGGTAATTCATAAGCATAAGATACGATCTGACTAACTTTGTTTATTGGATACTTATTTCTCCTCGGTTTCGGATGGTGCATTAATTGTCGTCATCTTCCCGAATGAGTCCTTCGCGTCTCCGAAAAAGTCAGCGACTTTATCGAGCACGGTCTTGAGTTTATCTTTAGTCGGAAGCTAAGGATTCAAAACCAGAAACAAATTAAACAACATTCATAAGATATCACCTAAAGAAAAAAAGAAAAAAAAATGAATTAAAAGCTCTTCAAAATACTACAATTTATTTAGTACCTCGATGACATTGTTCGTTGCGAGAGCTGATTTCACATTCAACCCTTCCTGTAGGATTAAACATAAAAGAGTAAATTAATCAATTTTTTATTTCTTCCGACAGGAATACAAAAAAAAAAAAAAAAAGTTGACCAAAAAAAAATATAGAAACATACAACAATTTTGTAGCCATATCTGAACTCTTTTGCCGTCTGAAGTATCTTAAACTGCCTCATCGCTGTCTTCTGAATCTGCTTCTCGTCCTATTCTTAACACAAATACAATTATCATCATCATCATCGAGTTTTCGAAGCTCACGAATAAGGAAAATGAATCACTCACTCGGTATATAACAGCGCCGAGATTTCTAGCGAGCGTGTCTTTGTAGATGTATTTCCCGAAGAAATTATCTTTCGCTGCAAGCATAATTTTGGCCGTTGTGCCTCCGGAGATTATACTGAGAGGGTACCAGAAATTGACCTTAACCACAATCCAAAACACATACAGATTGTTAGGAATCCCTATACACAAAAGAAAAGGAAAAATTATACAAAAATAGCCATTTGTAACTTTTGGATTAGCAAAATAACCAAAGTTTCAAGTTTTGTGCAAAATAGTCAAATTTTATTACTTTCAGAAAATTAAATCGGAGTGTCAAAAGATTTATGGAAACCGGATAGTTAGTACATTCTGGCTATTTTACTACTTTTCGAGTTTAGACAAACCTCATTAAATTTGTCATGAATTCAGTCGTTTATTTAGCTAAAACCCTCCAAAAGAAAATTAGAACCAATTTTTTTTTTTTTTTTTAATCTGAACTAACATTGATTAAAGTCCAAACGAGTAAAAGATTCAATCTTTGATATTCAATACGATGATCCATATCCTAAAAAGAGAAATTCTCAAAGAGTGTTGATTAGTTTTTAATAAACTAGCTTCAATCATCTCATTCAATTCGAATCGATTGACTCACATCGGCGATTCGGATGAAGATGACGAATTTGGGTGTTCCGTCGTCTTCGATTTTGGGGAGAGGCGGTGGGGTCCGCTTGAATTGCCGTTCTTGCATTCCCTTTTTGCCCTTCGCTTCGACGACCGTCAAGCCCTGTCGTTTCCTCTGACGCTGAAACGACGTCGTTCGGGTCGGAAACAGAGACTGCCTCGCCGTCCGGGAGCGAGACAGGGGGAGCCGAACGACGGCGTTTAGGGACATTCCCGCTTCCATTTTTTTTTTTCGTTGTTTTGATGGGATGATGAGATGTGGTTGTCTCTCACGAGTGACACTCTTCTTATCCACAAACGGAGAGTTTTATTATTTATTTATTTAGATTTTTGTTATTTAATAATTTTTTTTTTTTTTTTTTATTAAGAGCGGGAAATGGAGAAGAGATTAATTACTTGCCATACACGTGGCGATCTATTTGTTACATGGATAGAGTCAACGAGAAAATTATTACTTTACATTTTTGGCAAAGAATTATACTAGAAATATGATTTACATATCAATTTATAATAATTATTCTCAAAATATAAATTACACTTCAATAAGTTCTTCAAAATAAAAAAAATTGTTTTCATCATTTACAAATCTCTTCAAATTTAAATAATAAAAAATGAATATGAGTTTAAAAAAAATCATTTAATAATTATTTATAATTTACACTCTCTTAAACTTCTGATTTCTGTTTTTAAAATCTCAGTTGAAAAGTTGGGTGGCTCACCAGAAAATATGATGGTCTTATGGAATTTGTCAATAACTTTTTCTAAAATTTAACTGTGTTATATATCAAAGAATTTCCCACTATATTAAAGGAGATTTATTTACAAAAACAAAATATTTTTATTTTTATTTTTTTTGTAACTAATCAATCTCCTAATTTTTTTTTTAAGATTTTAGTCAAATTTTCATTTTATTAAGAAATAGTCTAGCATGCCTAAATAAATTAAATTAACTAAAAGAATTAATTGAATTTACTTTGACCAAGCCGAAATAAATTAAATGAACTAAAACAATTAATTTAATTTACTTCGATTTTATGTACTATTTTTTTTAATAAAATGAAATTTGACTATTTTTAAAAAGAAGTGCACTATTGAGTTATTGGCCTAATTATTCCAAAAAAAAAAAAAAAAGATTCATTTCCCACCTATGAAGATATAGCCGCGATAGGATACCAAGAAATCAAAGCAATTGCATGTTCGTCGTACGATATCTAGCGACTAGCGCGATTTGCTTGCAATATCAACACAGTTTTCCTTTTTAAACTACAGTCCAATAAAATGAGTTTGTGAGAAACAAACGCCTCTTCATTCTAATATATACAAAATATGGGCTAAGTATACCTCAACATGTTAATCTCCTATAAAATTTGAGCTTAACTATTATTTTATTAAGACAATAGTCAACTACATTACTCAAACCTAAGTTACACAAAAGTAAATTAAAACCAAACAAATATTCAAAAGGTCATAAATCCTCAAATCAAAAGAGGTTACAATAACTTGAGTGGAACTTGCAGTTCCTTTAATTATGTGGACGTGGACGTGGGAGGATCATGTACTGTAGAGTTATATTTATGACTATGACAACCATTATAGTTACAGTACATTATGAGAAATTAAAAAATAAATTAAATATCATTGGGCTAAAAAAACAAAATAATGGCCCATTTTCAAGTCCAATTGGGCTAAATTAAATATCATTGGGCTAAAAAAAAAATTAATGGACCATTATATGTTTACGTCTAAGTGTTGTAGAAACTAGAAATTCTACAACACTTAAAATAAGTGTTGTAGAAACTGGGTGGTTCTACAACGCTTATGGCTAAGCGTTGTAGAAGATTGGTATTTCTACAACGCTTATGACTAAGCGTGTTTCTACAACGCTTACTATAAGCGTTGTAGAAGCTTGGTATTTCTATAACACTTACTATAAGTGTTGTAAAATTTCACCATATTTGAGATCTCCCACAACGCATAGACTATCCGTTGTAAAAGTCTCGCCGTGACGACCTGCACTAGGACAAAAAACGTCATCCGGTACGATGATTGTCACACCAAATACCTCATATGTCACACCTAATAGTGTATTAGGTGCGACAAGGTCGCACCTAAAAGCCCGTCGCTAAATGCATTAGGTGCGACATTGTCGCACCTAATAATCATACTTTTAGGTGCGACACTTTCAGGTGCGACAATGTCACACTTAATACCCAACTATTTTCCTGCCAAATTTATAAAAATTGGCGGGTTATTCATATCGGGTGCGACATTGTCGCACCTAATATCATTCCCGCCATTATATTCGGTGCAACAATGTCGCACCGAATATGTTTTTTTAATTAAAAAAATTACAAAATTAGAAAATTAAATCAAAATTCATTTAGAATTAAATAAAAATTAATTAACAAAATTCTAAATTAATTAGAAATAATATTCTGAAAATAGAATTCTTAATTAAAAATACAAATTCATTCTAAAAAAGCGAAAAAATGAATTCCTAATTTTTTTTTCCTATAAAACTTATCGATAGTAGAATTCCCTCTACCGAATAAGTTGCCAGAACTTTGGGAACCGCTTCCGCATATTAGTAATTAATTTAATAGGTTACTAATTGCCAAAACATATTAGTAATTAATTTAATAGGTTACTTTTAACTGAATTAATCTAATCTAACATATTACATATTATTAAAAGTAATCAAGTTATATTTTCATCTAATCTAACATATTACTATTTTCATATATATTACTAATTAATCTAACTAAACATCTTACTAATTAAATTAATTAACTAAACATGTTAACATCTAATCAAAGTTGTATTTTCATATATATTACTAATTAATCTAAAAATATTAAATAATCTAAAAATATTACTAATTACAAATAACTAACCTTTTCCGAGGCGACGACGAGGTGACGAGCTACGACGCGGGGCCGGGGCTGGGCCAAGAGAGGGCCGGGGCTGTTTGGGCGGCAGCGGGTGGGTCGAGGACGGGCCGGGGCCTGGACCGGGGGATGTTTGGGCGGCAGCGGGTCGGGGGCTGTTTGGGCGGGACGACTGGAGGCTGTTAGGGCGGCAGCGGGCCGGGGAGGGCCGGGAGCTGTTTGGGCGGAGCGGGACTGAGCCGAGGGGGTCACGGGGCTGAGCCGAGGGATGGCCACGGGTGGACCGGGGCTGAGCCGAGGGGGTCACGGACGGTGGGGGAAGGATCGGGGCTGAGTCGAGGGGGTCACGGGCGGCGATGGAGGATCGGGGCTGAGCCGAGGGGGTCACGGGCGGCGAGGGAGGACCGGGGCTGAGCCGAGGGGGTCACGGGCGGCGAGGGAGGACTGGGGCTGAGCTGAGGGGGTCACGGGCGGCGGGGCGGAGAGAGAGTCGGCTTCAATGGAGGTCGCCGTCCAAAGTACTCAGTGGGTCTGGAAGACGACGAGTCGGCTGTTGCTGCGCCGAAGAGATGGCCGGAGTGAGGTCGGAGAGAGACATAGTGAGATTGAAAGAGAGACGGGGAGACACAGAGAGAGAGAGAGAGAGAGAGAGAGAGAGAGACGTACCTTGGAGGACGGCGAGGTTCAAGGCGGAGAGGACTCAAGTCGCCGGAGATAGGCCGAGTGGAGGCGCCAGAGAGAGAGAGAGAGAGAGAGAGAGAGAGAGAGAGAGAGGGAAAGATGCAGAGAGATTTAAAGTTCTCGGGCAAGGAAGAAGGACGCTCGGGTATTTTTAAACCGCTAAAACTATTAGGTGCGACGATGTCGCACCTAATAAACATATCCGGTGCGACTATGTCGCACCAAATGTCGCACCGGATATGAAATCCCAAACCCAAAAAATTTCGGAGGAATATGCCTGACAACTTTAAATTTTAAAACTATTAGGTGTGACATTAGTCGCACCGAAAGGTATTTGGTGCGACATTGTCGCACCTAAAAGTAATAGGTGCGACAAAAACATATCCGGTGCGACAATGTTGCACCGGATACCACTAAACATTAGCGAAATTTTTAGTGATCTGGCGGAGTATCCGGTGCGACATGTCGCACCTAATATGGGCTTAGGTGTGACTATTAGGTGCGACATATCGCACCTAATACCATTCCGCACCAGAAATGTGAATTTGTAGTAGTGGTGTTTTTCTTGCCGCGACGAGAACTTTCTACACGGATAATCTAAGCATTGTGAGATTAATGACATTTAATGAACCTCGCCGTGGCAAGAAGAGTTCCAAAGAGCCCTTTTTTAGAAGATATTCTCTCCGCGGCGAAGGCTATTTCTCGCCGCGGCGAGACAATTCTGGGTTTACTTTTCAGCAGTCTTGCGACAATTCTGGGTTTATTTTTCAGCAGTCTCGCCGCGGCGAGAAATAGCCTTCGCCGCGGCGAGAGTTCTACAACGCTTACTCTAAGCGTTGTATAAGCGTTTTAAAACCTAAGAATTTAATTTATTTTTTTAAAACCTGCCCGAATTTCAGACTTAACCAATTTTTCTTCTTCATTCTTCTTCTTCTTCTTCTTCTTCTTCTTCTCCACCCTCTCTCTCTCCACCCTCACTCTTCTTCTCCGCCCTCACTCTCTCTCCGCCTTCACTTCTCTTTCTCTCTCCTCCCCCATTTCTCTCTCTCTCCGCCCTCGCTCTTCTTCTCCGCCCTCATTCTCTCTCCGCCCTCACTATTCTTCTCCGCCCCCCACAAACCCATAAAACTCAACCCCACAAACTAACAAAACCCACAACCACAAACCCACAAAATCCACCACCACGTCAAATTCACACAAGCCTAGGCATCTCCGGCCACAACTTCGAATCTCTCTTTCTTCCATGCCTATGTGCTCCTCGTCTACACTCCGTTATAATTTTTGGTTGAGAATTATGTATAATTTAGGTTGAAAATAAGTGTTTGTTTGGAATTGAGAGTATGAATTGATATAATTTAGGTTGAAATACCATATTTGTTTGATATTTAGTTGGAATTGAGTTTGCATTTGATATTTAGTTGAGATTGAGATATAATTTTTGTTTGGTCTTGTGTTGGAATTGAGATTGAGTTCTTGATTTGATTTGAGCTGAAATTATGATTGAATTTGAGTTGGAAATTGAGATTATGTTTTGATAGATTTCATGTCGTCCATTACTACTAGTTCTAGCGGTAGCGGTAAAAAAAAAAAAACTAGAAGACAACTACCTCAAAATATACATCGCCGCGACGAGAATTGGGGCAGAGCCCAGATATCTCTCGTCGCGGCGGTGTATATTTTTCGCCACGACGAGATAGTTATACAACAGATATTTTATCTGTTGTAGAATACCTCGCCGCAACGAGAAATTCTAGAATTTTTTAAAATCGGACAATGGAATTCTATCATTGTAGAAGCTTCTACAACGGATGCGTAAGCGTTGTAGAAGCCAAGCTTCTACAACGGATATCTAAGCATTGTAGATGCTTCTACAATGCTGGATTCTACAACGTTTAATAAGAGTTGTAGAATCAGTCTACAACTGTTAAGCATTGTAGGATCCTAGTTTTGTAATAGTGTATATTGTTATTTCCCTTATATTACTTCCTTTTGTAGGTGATGTGAGACTCTTGTTTATCTTATTATTTTCAACTTCATACCAAAAGTACATTATTAGTTGTATTGTGTTATAATTTATTAAATAATCTGTGTGGTCCAGCCGGTATTACATTATAAAATGCAAAAAAAATAATTTTTTTAACTACACGTAACTAAGTAATATATATATATATATATATATATATATATATACATATATATGCGCGCATTTTTGGAGTCCAATGTAAACTATATAAACTATAAAGAACGTAATATAATATTATAGTAATGTTGATTGGCTTTGTAGTTTGGCAAAACTATTTTCAAAATGTCCTTCAAATATGTTTCTAACATCTTCGAAAAACATGTTGCCCATGTGGCAGATCGTACTAGATCGCATGAGATCTGATTTTTTGAGTATTTTGCGTGATTTTTTTTTAAAGAGATACGACTCCGATTTTATCGACAACGAATTATTCCGTGGCGATCATCTTCGAAACCCTAGCAAGACATCATATCTAGGGTTTGACGCATATAAAAGAGATATTCAACCTATAGGAGCTTTTTTACGCACTGCAAGTTTTTCGAGAAGGGTTGTGAATGAAAATCTACTATGTATTTGTGCATGCTATACTAATGTCTTGTTTGAACCGCTTATTTGTGAGTGATAGATGTTGGATTTATTTTTTCATGATATTCTAAAATAAACGCGAATCAATCACTTGGTGAGTAGAAGTGATGGGATCTCAGATTTAGGGGGAGTCTGTTGCGATATTTTCTGTACGCAAGTGATCTATGCAAGTGCAGTCGCTAAGTTGTAAGTACGAGTTGATCCCATGAGGATTTTGTTTAACCGAAACTCAATCAACTAGTTACGCATTGAACTCAAGAACTAACGAAGATGATTAATAACCAAAATTGCAGAAAATATATAAACAAGCAAAATTAAATGATGGATGAACGGATGTGAGGAAGCCAAAGGAAACGGCTTCGCTAAACTCTCATATGGTCGGGATTCCTAGAACTACGCACAATTTTTTGGTACATAGAGAAAAGAGAGAACGAGTTTTGTAAACATCATCCCATTGGATTATAGTGATTTTGCATCGGCAAAGTGGGCGTAGATCTCACGTTGAGATTGAACCACTATAAATCATTGTGTCCTTTTTTGCTATTGTTTTATTTCGTATTCTGTTTGTGAGAGAGATTTCGGCGTGAAAATCTTAACACTTAGGGTTATAAGGGGCAAATGTCCCTCCGAAATTTTAGAACTTGCAATTTTCCTAAAAATATTTAGTATTTTTTTTAAATGTTTTTTTATGCAAATTTATATGATTTTTTTTTTAATTTGTCTCCTCAAATTTTGTTTTTCAAATTTGCTCAATCGGACTTGAATTTCTGATTCCGTCGCTGCGTGAGAGTACTTGGGTTTGGAAAGATTTGTAGGCATGTGCATTGTATTGATGACTTTATGAGTGTTGAGTTTTTTTTAACCCTGTAGGGCATGGAAAAAAGATCTGGAGTGACAATTGGACCCGTTTGGTAGTTAACTCAAAAAGTTTTTGTTTTATATTTTCTAATTTTTGTAGTTATACTGAAAAATTATTTTGCAGTTATTTTCAAAAAGCTGTTTGATGCAGTTTTCATTTTTGTTTTTGAGAAATTGAAAAAACTGAAAAAAAACTGTTTGGTACAGTTTTCATTTTTGTTTTTGGTAAAAAATTTTGTTTTCGAAGGAGAATGAGGAGAGAAGAGAAGAATTTTTTTTACAAAACACATTTTATTTGTTTTCAGTTTTCTTTACTATTTTACAAAACAACTTCAAAATTTTTTGAAATTTTTTTCCGAAAAATTAAACCAAACGCAACTTTCACTTTTTGTTTTCAATTTTTTTTATCTCAAAAAGTCAAAAACAGTTTTTGGAATGAAAACCAAACAGACCATTTTTAAGTTATAAACCTTTTTTTTTATATATAATAATGAACGTTCTTTTAACTTGTATATATGTCCATTCATATCTAATATTGCTGGATCGATCAATTTCAAGGGATGTGTAGATTGACGATGTTGTCAAGTTCTTCATCGAATCCAAGTGAGGGAATTGCGGAGCTTTTATACCATCTCCACTCCATCTCAATTTTTCATCTCTATTTTACATTTTTTTTATCGGCACTTCATCTTTATTTTATATCTTCTTTAAATAATATTCTAAGTATATCCTCTCCCACTATAATTTTTTATAATTGAGTTTTAACTCATTATTGTTTTTATATATTACAAATTTTACCAACACCATTAATTTTTTTCATATTAGTCCAAATACATAGATATTATTAATAATATATCTGAAAATTAAAAAAAAATTATTCATTAATTGCACAAATATGACAATATATTAATAGTATGTAGTATTGTGACTTAAGTTTTTTAATTATGTAATTTTTAAATGTCTTGATATTTTTTGAATTGTCTATGTAAAATATTGTGATTTCCATTGTAGTAATTTTATTTTATTTTTTCAAGTATGAGTTTTTTTTAATTAATAATTTTTAGAATACACTAATTTACAAATAAATACATAATACATATAAGTATTTGGAGATACACTATTGCATTCATCTTTATAAATGAAAAATAGAGATATATTTGAAGATGTATTGCATCTCTATCTCTATCCCTATCTTCATAATAAAGACGCATTGTGGATGGTCTTAGTTGTTTCACGACGAGATTTGATGAGGTGGGGTTTTATTATTTGCAAAAAACGGAAGATAAATATAAAAAAGGAAGAAACCTGAAAAAGAAAATGTAAAAGTGGAATTGCAAGTGGGTTGTGATTGATAAAGAGAGAAATTACCAAAGATGGGATAAAGAAAAAAAAATAAGTCGATTTGAAATGTGCAAGTCAATTATTAAATACACAAATTAAAAGATATGGAATTAATTAAAAGCATTCATTGAAAAAGCAAACGTTCAACACACTCGCCAGAGAGTCAAAGCTAATATACGACAATAAAGTGCAGACGGGCAACTACATGCAATAATACAAAGCAAACGTCAATCGTACAAACACATAAAAACGACACATTAACATTTCTTTACCTTACAATTATCATGAGTTAGTTATGAAATTTGCTTGATTAGGAAAGAATATAGATACATTTTTCATACTAATAGTGATACAGATGAGGTGGTTACATTTTTCATTAATAATATTGAATATAAATACATAAAAAGTGACGTTGACTCTGAGATATCGACGAATATACACCATATCTAAATTAAAAGGGTAAAGATTTTTTTGTATCGCTTACCAACACGAAGTAAAATGTAATCGTTGACAATATTCAAACGGGTTCTTTAGGCATGCTTTTAATTTCATACCCTTTAATAGCTGTATTTAATAATTGACTACACTTGCAATAATATCACATTTTCTTCTTTATCCTATGTTGTTAATTTCACCCTATCGATGCACTTGCAATTCCACTTTTAGAAGTTTCATTTTTCAGACTTCTTTCTTTTTAAATCTTTATCTTCTACTTTCTTTTTGAATTAGCCATTCAGTAAGTTAAAACTGGACCCCATTAATAAGAAATTGCCTCAATTATCACAATTTGATAAGTTTTTCCCAATTTCCAAGAAAAATTTAATTTGATAAAAAATACTACCAAGTCACTTATACAAATACAATTTTACCCTTAACAATTGATAATTTATGTCAATTGTTGACATAAATGTCAACAATAGATGTCGATTGTTGATATCTATGTCAACAAACAGAGAACCCAAAATTCACAGATGTCAATAATAGATGTCAATTGTTAATATTATGTTGAGGGTAAAATTATATTTTTACAATTGACTTACTAGTATTTTTGGTGGGAAATTGAAAAAACTTATCAAATTGTGATAATTGAGGCAATTTCTCTTAATAAATCTCCAGAAATCCAATCACGACCGGCCTTACTGATGACTTCAAAAGTCCCGAAAAGGAGAAATCCCCGTAACTAATAAACATGAAAATAGTCAAAATACCCCATCTACTAAAAAATATATCTTGGTCTGTTATGAGAAAATGATACTGTAGTGTTGTATGTATAACTTTTTTTTTCTTTTTCTTTTGCTATCTAAATTTGATTCTTTCTCATGATCATCAGAAAAGAGATATAAATGTTGATTTGTAGTTACTAGAGTGGAGTGAAAGAGAGAGTAACGAAAAGGTATTGAATGAACTTGAGAAATGAAAATATAGAGTAACGAAGCTTATATACCTAAGCAATGAAAAGGTAAAGTAGAGTGTCACGACATAAGAGAAGATGGAAAGAACCGATAGAAAAGTAGCAAACGACCATGTCACACATATGCCTTAATAGCCCCCCTCAAACTCAAGTCGATCAATGATTTGACTTTAAGTTTGAACCGTAGACGAGAAAAGCTAGAGCTACAAAGTGCCTTGGTGAGAACATCATCAACCTGATCACAACCACGGATGTGCTTGACTTGAATCAAACCTTGAGCCATCTTATCACGGAAAAAATAGAAATCTATCTCCATATGCTTGGTTCGAGCATGGAGAATTGGATTCGTAGATAACATCACCGCACTCAAATTATTGTTAAATTCCATCTTAAAACCAATTGATACTAAGTGGAGATGCTCAATTGATATATAAACACATGTTCATTCACACATACGTAGCGTGATCAGGCCGTGTAACAATCTCCTTCACGCTTCGCGTGAGTTGTGTCAAATTCAAGATGTGTGAATGGACAAGGCTCTGATACCATGTTAAATTCTATCTTAAAGCCACTTGGTACTAAGTGGAGAGATTCAACTGATATATAAACACATGTTCATTCACACAATTATCACACCAAATAGCTGGCACACGAGACCGAGGAAGTTGCAATTCAGTGACCAAAAACAAATCCAAGAAACTTCAGACACCACTGCAGCTATGTTTCTGAACTCTGCCTTAGTCGAAGAGCATGAGATGAGATTGCATATTGCTTTTTTGAAGCAACCAAATTGTCACCAAGAAACACACAATAACCAGAAAATATGGAGATTACATAAAACAAAGATTAAGAATATGTATGCGCGGATCAATATTATTATTCTATTGATCTACAGTATCTGGTTTATCTTTATTTTGTTCATTTTTATTTATATATTTTTTAAGTATTGGAGGGAAAATATCTTTTCTTTTCGGCATATTCTAGACTTAATTTATACTAATGTTTAGTTTTTTTCTAAGTAATAAGGACGTAAAAACTTACATTTTATTTTCAGAGCTATCAATTATTCCGCTGATCGGAGGATGTAGATACAAATGACCAAATCTATTTTTTGATTATTTATTTATATATCTAAATTATACCAATTTCATTATACCAAAATCACATCGATCAGCCATTTAAATTGCTACAAGCATAAAGTACAGCCATGCCTGCAAATCTCTCAAAAGAAACCCATACAATAATTAATATACAGTTTCTAGCGACAACACCCAATAAATACCCCGTGAAAGTCAGATATCTAGATCAGAGTAGGATAACAAATATTTTTTCAATATTTCAAACGAAAATAAAAAACAAAAAAGTTGCTGAACAAAGTTGCTAAATAATTGCTTTCAAAAAACTTAAAGAATCATTTATTTGTAAAAATATCTGTCTTCAATCATATATATATGTACGTATATATATATAGTACAGAAATATTTTTCTACAAATATTAGTACTATACACTTCTGCTTCTATAAAAGCTGACTATCGATCTCATTACAGGTGAGAACAATTTTTTAGCAAAACCTACGTCAATCAGAAGATATATACGAGAGTAGTGGGTAATCAAATATTAGGGTTTCGATCAAAATGAAGATTGAAGTAGAAGTAACCTCCGAAGAGATCATCAAACCGTCGTCTCAAACCCCTCACCATCTTCGTCACTACACACTCTCTTATCTTGACCAAATATCTCCCAAAATGTACGGTCCCTTTGTCTTGTTCTACGAGCTAACCAACAACCAAGCCGAGTCCGAAATCAGCAAGATATCGAGCCGAATCAAGAATTCTCTCTCCAAGGCCTTAGCTCTATATTACCCACTTGCCGGCCGGGTGGTAAACGACGAGTTCGTCGACTGCAACGACGAGGGAATCCCTTTTTCCGAGGCCCGAGTCTTGAGCCCTAACAATCTCTCAGACGTAGTGAAAAACCCTAACCCTAGCGAGCTCTCGAAGCTCATTCCCTTCGAAGTCAACAAGATGAACGAGTTCGCCGCCGGAGTCCGGCTCAACACATTCTCCGGCGGAGGCGTGGCGGTCGGAATCTGCGTCTCTCACCAGCTCGGCGACGGTCTCTCTCTCATCACCTTCGTCAAGTCCTTGGCCGCTCTTTCCCGCGGTGGCGGCGGCCCCGCCACCGCCGTCGAAAAGCCCGGGCTCATCTCGGCAGAGCTCTTCCCTCCTCGGGACAACCTGGTGCTCGACCCAACCTTGATAATCAAGAACACGGTCACGTCGAAGATTTTCTCATTCGCCTCGCTGGCGCTCGAAGCCATTAGGGCAAAATACGGTGGTCAGGTTTCTCGGGTCGAGGCATTGTCGGTTTTTATCCTCTCTCGCCTTCTCTCGTCATCGGCGAGCCGGGACGGGAGAGATAGGGTCGTTCTAGTGGCCCACCCGGTGAATATCCGGCAGAAGCTCGACCCGCCGCTCCGGGAAAACTCCTTCGGAAATCTCTCCCGCGACGCATTCACGATCATCCACGGAAACATTAACGGCAACAAACTCGCAAAGAGGGTAAGAGAAGAGATAAGGAAAGTGGACAATGAGTTCGTGGAGAAGATGAGAAAATCCGGAGAGGACCCGAATCTAAAGCGTGTGGTGGAAGAAATGAGGAGGGTAGAATTGGAAGGCGGCGAGTTCGTCGAGTATAGCTTCAACAGTTTTTGTAGATTTCCTCTTTACGACGCTGACTTTGGGTGGGGCGAGCCTGTGTGGGTCGGCATGGCGGCGTTGAATTACGACAATGAAGTCAATTTCTTGGACTCCAAGCACGGCGGTGGAATTGAGGCCTACGTTAGCTTGAAGTCGGAAATCATGGCCAAGCTCGAAGCTGACGTGGAGTTTCTTGAATATGTCAATTATATTATTAGACCAAGAATTTGATTTGAAATTTGAAAAATTCAAATTGGCCGTGGTGTTTATTTCTTTCTATCTCGTATTTCATGAATAATGCTGTTTTTTTTTTTTTTTTTTTTAATGAGTTTGTGTATGTTCTTCTTTATTTCGATATCTTCTTGTTTATGATGTCTTTGTCTTTTTACTTCTCCTTTACTTTCGCTTTTAACTTCCTGATTCTGTTATTTACATTTCATATCTAAATAAAATTTGTGTTTAGTCTTTGATTTTTTTATTATTATTATTATTATTTTTTTGAAACAGGAACCCCACAACTCCTCTGTTAAAATATGGCCGAATAGCTTTTGTTACTCTTTAAGACTATACTAATTCCCTAATGAACACATAAAAGCCGGTGATTGATTGTGTCACACCCCACTAAGCCATATTTTAGTGAATATATATATATATATATATATATATATATATATATATATATATATATATATATATATACTAGGATGTAAAACGTGCTTCGCACGTGGTGACTACAGATATTAATTGGTAAATTTATTTTAAAATAGTGTTATGTCTTATTAATACATCTTGTTAAAGAGTTTTACCAATATTAAAAGAAAAATTCAATTGAAAAATAAGATGAAATTGTATTATCCATGATCGTGTGGGAGTAAAATATTCCATAATAGAAATATAAAAGGAAAAAAATTCAAATTAAGTAAGAGTAATAGATTTTGATTCTTCGTCTATAATTTTCGACCTTGATCAACCTCCTCTTCCACAAAGCCATACACAATGAGCTTGACGGCCCAACATGGTGCAAGAGCTACTTGTTTCTTAGCGCAATCTACAAGCATCATTGTAATGTGGAAGAAACATTAGTACCATGATCTTCTAAAAAAAAAATTCATTTTTACCATGAATTTTTTTTTAATTAGCCCTCTAAATATTTTTTTTTTCAAATAAGCCCCTTTATTGAGCTTTTCTGGCTCGATCCCTGGACGAGACACACAAATGTGATCTCCTCATAGACAAATTTGGAGAGATTCTCATTTTCCATTTGATTTTCAAATAAAAATGAAATCCTCATTTTAGTTATACACTTTCTCTCACATTTTCTATCATATTTTTTTCCACCATAGTTTCCTCAATCCAAACAACCTAAGTAAAATAGGAGGGATTTACATTTTTCTTTCTCTCCTATTTTCCGGGTTCCAAACGGAGCCTAAATGGCATATGCCTTTCTCGTGTTCAAAGTGATATTGTATTTCAGGCTATTACCATTCCCATCAAGTATTTGGGTCTTCCTCTGGCCGAGGCTATAATTGCTAAACTTGCTTAAAAAATTATCAATGGTAATAGCCTTTGCACCATTCACAAAATTCAAGAGAGTCATATTTATCACAGGGCTTCTACTACTATTTTTGGCAACGAGGTCTCTATTTTGTGGTCGAAAATTGAAAGAATTATTCTTGATAATTCGCAATGAAAAATCGGTAAATGTGAAATCTCTTTTTGGTATGACAACGGGTGTGGCATCATTCTTAATCAGTTTTCTCTCTCCTCTTTTAATGATGCTCTCAATGTTGCTTAAGGATGCTTTGATTCTAGCCTTATGCAACATTTACACGATGTCCTCCCGGATACATTTTGGAGATTTATTTCATGTGCTCACATCAATGATACGTCGGATTGTCTTTAATGGACTCCTTCCTTTTCCGGAATCTTCACTTCTACTCATTGTTACCGCTGGAAGTATTTCTCTCACCTGTGTAATCAAAGCCCTCAAGTGGAACTCACTCCTTTAGGAATCCAAAGTACCCACAAAAATTTGCTTTTTTGTTTGGAAATCATGGTACAAAGACTTCCTATTGATGATCATATAAAACAAATTGGAATTCTTATGGTTTCTAAATGTCACTGTTTCCTCATACCTGATACGGAAGGTATGAACCATATTTTTTTATGGTGATTTTGCTGTGAAAATCTGGAACTCTTTTCGAGCGGTATTGCACACCATGTTTCCAAAGAATGAACTATCCCGCATATGTACCCTATTTGAGTGGCGGGTAATGTAGACAAAACTAAATAGAGAGACACGGAATTATGTACATAACACAAAATAGCAAAATTTGACTCTCACTATCCATACTTATCCTTTCCACTGCACTTATTATACTTCAGGTAAATAAATAAAATAAAAATTGAATGCAAACAAAACAAAATAGAGAGAGGCCGAGTTATGTTCATAGGTGATAAGTGCTACAAAACCTGATAAATAAGTGCTTGGAAATCGTTTAGTTACTCTTTATTATGTATATGTATATAGTGTATATTAGTTAACCAAAGCTCATCAAATTACACCACATATATACATATAACCATGTATAAATAACTATATTTACCTGAGAGATTTCATTTGATCGAGCTCATCAGCTGAACAACCAATAATCGTCTCTGCTTCATCAGCTCAAGGTGTTGAGAAGAAAATTCAAGGTATTAGGTTGGCCAATGATAAGCATGAGGTGGTAATATAATGCTTGAAGGTAAGGCGTTCCTGATTCTAATAAGAACTGACTCAAAAAATGCTCAATAAAGTTGACCTTTGGTCCTGAGAACTTGTTTGGGATCCATGAGGTCTGAACATGCTTTGAACTCATACTACAAAAAAAAAAAAAAAGAGCTTAGCAACTATGGCAAAAAACTGTAGTTATTATACTTCGACTACGATTTCGCAACTAACATCTATCGCGCACACTGGAGTCTTTTTATTTTGTCATGTAAAAAGCAGGTCCGATTACGCCTAATCCTAAATTAAATGGAATGTAACGACGTAGGGATCTATATGTAAACATAGTATCTATTTAGCTCGAAGGACCCCTTCTCATAATTAGAATGCATATAACCCTATATCCGGTATGTAATGAACTTATAATCATGGAATCGGCTCGATCTTCAGATTATCGATTATAAGTTCATAACCCTAGCCCATTTTGGTTTGGGCGGAACAGATCTACTAATTCTTTGATTCCAGTTAGTAAGAAGAGATCTTGAACTAAGAAATAGGTTATAGAAGCTAAAAAAGGGTATCCTGAGCAATTTCAATAATAGGGTTCATTGATAACTTATAAAACTGTAGTCGAAATATGTTACTACAATTTATACTTATACATGTAGTGTAAAAACCACAGTATTAGAAACTAGTTTATTTTATTCAAATAGTTTATATTTTATAGACTACTGATTTTTGTTGTAGTTATACCGGACAACTACTTTGGTTATCTGGAGTGTTTACATATCTCCCCTAATTTGAAACTACTGTTTTAAATAGTAGTTCATGAATCTCTTTTCTATAATACATTTTATTTAAATATTCAATTTTTCTATAAAAACATATGCTAAAATATTAAAAACAAAACAAAATACCATATATATAATGTCATATTTCATAACATAAAATGATCAAAGGTATATTTTACAATCACAAACAAAAATCAATGTTTAATTTTCTTTAAAAATAGAGAATAGCTAACTTTATTCGTAAACTACAAGTTCCTCAATCAACGGGCATTCATTTTTTGCCAAAACATGCTCCAGCTTTGAGATTACCCGGATCAGCCTCTCGGCAAAAAAGAAAACAACTTACAATGATGGGGAATAGCAAGAAAACAACCTGCCATATCATGTAATCAAGCATTTCAGTCACACACACTCACACTCACAGCAGCGTGAAGTAATTTAAAATCATTATGCAAATTCACGTCCAAATCCTATCATGTCACTTCTATTTTAAAAGTCAATTTGTTCAAGTGTTCAACATACAAACCACAAATGAGTCGTTTCGGCTCGACCCCACCTTATCGATCGAGACCCTGGTCACATTGAAGATGTTCTCATTCGACTCTCTGGCGATCGAGGCGATTAGGGCAAAGTATGGTAGCTAGCTGGGTCTCCCGGGTCGAGGCATTGTCGGTTTTCATATTTTCTCGCCTTTTCTCGGCGAGCAAGGACGGGGCAGAGGAAGAGAGAGAGATGGAAGGCGGCGAGTTTGTGGAGTATAGCTTCAACAGTCTTCAAACGTGGCGGTGGAATTGAGGCCTACGTGAGCTTGAAACCGGAAATTATGGCAAGGCTCGAAGATGACGTGGAGATTCTTAAATATGCCAATTTTTATCATCTGACCAAGCATTTGATTTGAAAATTTGAAAAACATGCAAATTAGACGTGTGGTGTGTTTTCCTTCTATATCTCGTATTTCATTATTATTTCCGTTTTATTATGAGTGTGTATGTGCAATCCTATGGTAATTTATCAGAATACTTATGTCGGAAATATTCCTAACAACTTCTTATCTCATTGATCAGACGAAATAACTGTCGGACATGGATACACCACTAGAAATGTCAATGTTGAATTCTATCTTAAAACTTAAAACTAATTGGTGTCAAAGTGAGGAGATCCAACCTATATAAACATGTTCATTCATACACACAGTGAGATTATCTCACTTCAATATTCTCCCTCAAACATATTAGCGTGATCAGGCTGAGTAACAATCTCACTCATGCTTTTCATGGGTCGGGCCAAATTCAAATTGTGTGAATGGACAAGACTCTGATACCATATTGAATTTCATCTAAAATCAATTGATGTCAAGTGGAGATGTCAAATCGATATATAAACATATGTTCATTGACACACACAATCAATGTGGAGCTATTCCACTTTAATATTGACAACTGAGATCTCAAATTCAACAAATTATCATGTGTCAATCAATTAACCAAAATAAACAAATGACAAGTTACAAAAATAGAGATCTCAAATTCAACAATAATATATGTCTAATTGACTAAAATAAACAAATGACAGATTACGAAAAAAAGAAATATTATATTCAATAAAATTATGTGTCAAATTAACCAAAATAAATAAATGACAAGTTACGAAAAAAAAAGAGATCTCAGGTTCAACAATAATATATATCAAATTGATCAAAATAAACAAATGACAAATTATGGAAACAAAATTGATCAAGGACAACGAACAAATATTCGAAGACCAAATTTTAGAAATCGAAAGAAATTAAGGATTAAAAAATCGAAATCCATACTAAGAAAACAAACCCAAATGTTATAGCACAAACTCATAAATTTATCATAATTATTAACGATCATTACCTAAAAACAACACCCAGAGATTTATTAAAAATTGACAAAAACAATTTATCCCGATCTTTCTTATCGCTGATTGTAAGGTCCATGAACATAAAATGTTACGTTCAATCTTTGTAGATCGTGAGAGATCAAATGAGAAAAGTTGTTATTGGGTAATGATTGCGAGTGAAGAAATTTGTGGTCGTTTTTATGGATTTGTTGGTGAAGAGAGAATTGATAATTGCACCAGAATATGGAAACACTCTTCACTTATGCTTCAATACTGAACTTTGAGCCAATAGGAAAAATAATTTCTTCACGATATTGTGCAAGGAATTTGCTACATGGTAACATGTACGCAGGGTTAAAAGCGAAGAGAGAGAGAAAAAGAGATAATTAATGAAAGAGATAATTAAGAAATTCAAAATAAAAAACAATAAAATGTAATTGTTATTTCCAACAATGTAATTACTATATAAATTTTAAATTTAAATTGAATACACTCTAAAAGTTATAATTGGGATTAAAATTTTTGTTGGATTGTCACGTAAATAATATTGGCTATTTTTAAAAAATTCTTCAAACGTTGACTATTTTATCATCTCAATTTTAAAGTAGTAGTTCATATATAATTTCTCATTGTATAAAGAGAATCATGACAACTTTTTATGGGTAAATACCTTTAACTCGTATTTTTCTATAATTCACGTTTTCCACAAATAATTATCTCTTCACATCCAATGGTGGCCCAAAACTTATTGCAATTAAGTCTAGTCTTAAAGTGATGATATCAGGTAAAGAAACTTCATTGTTTGAAAAAAAAAGGTAAAGAAATTTCACCTTCCAATAATGATCTTTTGCAGGGTTAAAAAAAGATTTCAAATAATCACAGAGTCATCAATAATATTGCACATGCCTGACTAAAAAAATGCACATGCATGTATTTAATAATACACCACCTAAATAAATAAAAATCAAGTAAAACACATTAAAAAAAAAAAAGAAAAAAAAAAGAGCATACTCAGTTGCTTTGTAAAATGTGAGGCGTGGTACATAGGACTGAAAACTTCAAAAGTTATATTTTATACGTTTTTATTTAATTTTTTTTACCGAGGTAAAGTACATTAACTTACTTATTTTTAAGGGTCATATTTTGGAATCCAGTGTATTAGGTTTTTATGCCACAAATATTTCAAAATAATTTATAATAAACTTGAAATGATATAGAAGCTCTACATCTGATCTCAAACGGAGTAGAGTCATATCCGCAAGGATGAACGGAGCGCCTTGTGGTCTTTTTGATCGGCTATTGAATAAACAAATCTCGGTAGATAACAAGCATAGAAAAAAAAAAGTTTGTGTGCAATAATCGCTTGCTAATCTAAAAATTGAAATTTATAGATTAACATTCATGTTATGTCTTTGTAAGGTGGCTGCGTGTGATTAGTATCCATAATATCGAAAAATTTAAAGTTGGATTCTTTTAGCTTAGTATTTTTTCTTATGTTTAGTGCATTTGTTTAAATTTTTCGAAAATTTGGTGATGAATGTTTCTTTTCATATTTTATTTATGTTATTCATTTTAAACTATTTTTAGTAATGATTATAAACTTGGTACGTGGTGCGTCAGCATAGAAGTATGCCTCTACCTTGAATGGACTATTTGTGATATCCCAAAATCAAGGTGTGAGATGAAATCACTAAGACGTGAATTGTTCTTAATTCCCTTGATAAGAAGTACACTTCTTTCGTAGCGTACTTCCTTAAATTATCACAAGAAGATAAAGGAATATTCGGTGGATATATATATATATATATATATGTATGTATATGTATATATATATATGTATATGTATATAAATAAGCCTTTTCGTTATGCAAGGGGTAGCTGCCTTCGTGGCAATGAATTTTCCAAACGAGTTTTTTGTAGACTGTTTTTGTCAAAACAGAAAATAAGTCCGTCAACACGTAATATCAACATGTAATAATAGTATATTACGAATCGTGACTTCGCATATATTATTGTAATTTGATACATTGGATAATGTCACAACTTATAAGAATTAACAAGTCGTCACGTCACCGTATATGATGGGTGTCTTATCTTTTTATTTCGCGTTGAGAAAGTAAACTTAAAACTTCTCGTATTTGAGTGGGAACATATATAGTTGTCTATATCAGCAAACTTTGTCTTCTCTACTTTAGTCAGCTCAGCCAGCTAAGCAACCATATTCACATTTTTCCTGAAAGTCTTGTTTTGTTTGCGAAAACTATTTCTGGCCGAAATCTTGCATCGCTTTCTCGGGTGCGAAAACTATTTCTGGCCGAAGCGCTTTTGTGCCTTAATTCTCATCAATCTTTAGGCATATTAGCATGAAAACTACTTCACGTGTAGATAATCAACGCCGGCACGAACAATTTTCCATACCATTAGTAGGGGGAGCTGACGTGTCGCATTCAAGGAATCAGTCAACTTTGTTTACGGTCGGAATATAAACTCAATATCAAGGTTTCATAATGTAGGTTATAATATGCTAGTCCGTCCACATTATAAATCTTTTATAATAGAGTTGACATATTTAATAATCGTATTATAAGAATAATATCAGGCCCACATGCATAATATTTTCCATGCAAATACATTTTAAGGTGATACATAGCTTTTTTCTCAATAAAAAAAAAAAGAGATACATAGCTTTGACTTTGATCTTTGACCTTGACTTTGCTAGCTCAAATTTATATATATATATACATATATATATATGTGTGTGTGTGTGTGTGTGTGTGTTTGTGTGTGTGTGTGTTAAGTCTTCGTCTCAAAGTTCAAGTTGCTCCATAACATCCAAGCTAGTCCACATTATAAACATTTTCATAAAGAGTTGACATATATATATATATATATATATATATATATAATATATATATGTGTGTGTGTGTGTGTATATAAAAAAAAACCATATGCCTACAATTACACTTTGAGAAAATAACTCACTTTGACCCTGATATCTAGCTCAACTATATAAACTCTAACAATCACAACCAAGCCACATATCTTAAGATATATTACAAGTTTACAACAACTAGTAATAACATGAAGCTCAATGTCCACGTGTCATCATCGGAGCGAGTGAAGCCCTCGTCTCCAACACCACCCGATCTCCGCCGCTACGAGCTGTCGTTCCTCGACCAGCTCGCTCCTCCAATCTACATGCCCACAATCCTCTTCTTCCGTAAAATGACGAAAACACCCCTACATAAAAACCCTAACAATAACCGCTGTTCCCGCCTCAAAGACTCTCTCTCCGAAGCGCTCTCTCTCTTCCACCCCTTCGCCGGAACCCTAATCCAGTCCGACCTAATCGTCGACTGCGACGATGCCGGAGCTCTCTTCGTCGAGGCCGAGACCGAGTCAACGATCTCCGAACTCTTCGAAGACTTTGACGCCGGAGAAATGAACAAACTTCTCGCCGTGGAGATCGACGACGTTAGGGTTTTGGAGATTCCGGTCGCCGCCATGGCGACTTTCTTCCGATGCGGAGGCGTGGCGGTGAGTCTCTGCGTCAACCATAAAGTCGCCGACGCGTTGACTTTCTTCGTGTTTCTGAACGCGTGGGCGGCGATTTCGCGCGGGGAGATGGATGTTGTTAAGTCGGCGGTTTTCGGTACCGGGAGGATTTTTCCGGCGAGGGAAATGTCTGGTTACTCTGCGAACAATAGTATTGTGAAGAACGATATCGTTGTGAAGCGGTTTGTGTTTGATGCGAATAGTATCGAGGAGCTTAGGGTCAGGTGAGTACTAAGATGAAACCGATCTTAAGTAAAATTAGGGTTTGTTAAGATTGGATCTTCCATAATTTATATTTAAATTAACTAATTCCACACGTATTTTTTTTGTTTGTTTAATTTTTCACTCACACGTAATAGATTAGTTTATTTATTTATTATATTTTTATACATTCGTATATATTTATAGCTGCAATTATTTTCATCACTTTTAGCAGCGAAATATTAAAGTAATCACGTCAAGTTTTATAAGTTGTGTACTTTAAATTATTATTTTTTATATATATGTTAATCTTGCTAACTCTTTTGGCTACTTTTTTACTCTCTACATATATTCTACAAATTGTTTTTGCTTATCGATTCTTTGATTACTCTAATTTTTTTTCGGAAAATAGTTTTAGTGTAGGTCCAATATTAGATATATAATTATATTTACGATTTCACATTATTATATAATAAATGTTTTGTAAATTTTAGGTAAATACTCACGTCTATGTATTTACACGCGTTATTAACGTAAATACTTCATCATTTTATTTTAATGAAATGACATATTAAGATTACGATGTTTATCACTATTTATATAAAATTTATAAATCGTTGACTATATATAAGAATTCCAAACGTTTTAGTGGACTACTACCTCTAATTTTTTGTTTTTAAAATCAATGACTATGACAATGATCGAAAACACTTCTTTTTGAATATCACATACTAATTAGTCGTTATACTATTAATATTTTAGTTGATGTATTAATTATCACAGGTATGAAGACAAGACGAGCCTGAAGTACACGCGCCGCCCAACAAGGGTGGAGGCTCTCTCGGCCTTCATATGGACCCGACTCACGGCGGCGTTGAAGCCCAAAGACTCCGCCGCCGCCGCCGGAATATTCACGATGCTCCACGCCGTCAACCTCCGTCCCCGGACCGAGCCTCCACTGCCGGAAAATCTCTTCGGAAACGTGAGCCGAATCGCGATCTCCGTGCCCTCGCCGGAGCCGGACGAGAACGGAAACTCCACCATCGTGAGCCGAGTCCGAGACTCCATCGCCGGAGTCGACGCGGACTTCGTGAGGAAGCTGAGGGAAGAAGAAGGAGGCCACGTGGGCTTTCTGAAGCAGAGGCTGGCTCAGGTGAAGAGCGGCGAGGTGGTCTCGATAAGCTTCACGAGCTTGTGTCGGTTCCCGATCTACGGGGCCGATTTCGGGTGGGGCGAGCCGGGGTTCGTGGCCTCGGCTCGGCTCTCGTTCAAGAACTTGGTGTCGTTCTTCGACGCCAAGTCCGGCGGAGGAATCGAGGCTTGGGTCAACCTTAGGACCGAGGACATGGCGCGGTTCGAGGCGGACCCGGAGGTTCTTGCCTACGCTTGCTCCGTCAAGGGTAAATCCGTCATTTTAGTGTAAATATATACCCTAGTCTCGTGTGTGATATTTGCAATGGAGTTTTTTTTTTTTTTTTTTTTTTTTTTTTTTTTAATTACTAATATATTTACATGGCAATTTAGCTAATACATGTCCAAAAGAATGGGTAATTTCCATTAGGAACCACGTTTGAATGTAATCAAGTGCTTTTGATTCTTTGTTTTTCTTCTTATTCTTCTTTGGATGAAGGAAATTAGTTTCATGTTACTCACGCAGTTTGCTTTTTCTGTGTAGCTTCTGCATCATATTATGTAAGATATATTGTGTGTTATAAATAAATAAAAAGTTATTCTGCGTTGTTTTCTTAAAGTGATTTTGATTTGAAGGCTTATAATTGAAATTTAAAAAATGATATAAGGTCCATATATATATATATATATATATATATATATATATATATATTTTTATACGAAAGGGTGATACATGCATTATTCAAAACTGACGGAAATTGTGTCCATGCAACACAACTCTTGTCTATGTCGGTAATGAAAATTCGTCGATTTTTTTAATAAAAAACAAAAACAAATTATCAAATGATGGTTTCTATTAATATACAATTATTTTCTCAAAATCAGTTGAAAAGATTTCATGCTACGTTCTCTTCGATAAATTGGGAAAGAAGATAAAAATAAATATATGAGAGAGTATTATTTTGACAACGGAAGAGGCTATTCTTATAAGAAAAAAATAATGAGAACAAGATAATTTACGGACACAAGTCACACAACACAATAACTAAATATACTTTTTTTTTTCTTGAACCTGCGGGGATACAAATCTTATTGAAAATAAAGAATAACAAACAACTAATATAATAATAATAATAATAATAATAATAATAATAATAATAATAATAATAATAATAATAATAATAATAAGAAGAAAAAGAAATTGCAGGAACGATTAAAAAAAAAAGCTTAATATAAAACTAAGATAAACAGAAACAATATAAATAACAAAAAAAAAACCATGCATAATTAATCAACTCTAAAGCTTGAGACCCAAATCATCATCATCATCATGAGAAGTATAGGTAGTATGAGCTGAAAATGAAGCAAGGAAGTCATAAGTTTTTGGAGGAGGACTCGTCTAAGGAAACCACGGCGGTGAAGGGCTATTTTGACCACGCTCGAATTTCCGTTCAGACCGAGCTTCGAAACCGCCGGCTAAGAAGGCGATTTCTCGAACCGTGACGGCATTATTGCCAGAGGACTGAGCGTCGAAGCCTGCTAAGAAGTCGATTTCTTTAACAGTGACGTCATTGCGGGAGGATTGAGCTCCGAACCTGGCTAAGAAGTCGATTTCTTGAACGGTGACGTCATTGGTGGAGGATTGAGCTTCGAAGCGAGCTAAGAAGTCGGTTTCTTGAACGGGACGTTGTTGGGGAAAGTGCGACATAATATATATCGTTTGGAATGTTGTGAAATTGTGAGAATTGTGTGTAAAGTGTAAAAGGCGGCTTGGGTATATATAATGGCCAATTGTACGTACGTATCTCTTAAGTATGGTAAGATATAATTCAAAATGGGTAATTGCACATGTTTGCTATATATTAGGACAACTGCTTATCAAAGATTTATTATGTAGATTTTTTTTACTGTACTACTTCCTTTAATGAACTCGGCCATATATAAATGAGTTTACATGTACATATATTTTGTTTTTTTGGAACTTATATGGAGAAATTTTAGAAAATACGACTCTGTTTCTATGTTAATAGTCAACCTTTCAAAAAAGAATATTAAGCAAAATATGTCATCTTTTATATAAAATTTCTCCATTAGGAAAGTTGACAGTTTTTTTCCTTGTTCTGTAATTTCAGCGTTGATATTCTTAAAGCTTTTAGATTAGGCAATTACTTTTACGGATTTATTTTCCTCGTCCATCTATATTTTATTTGTTTTTTTGGAACTTACATAGAGAAATTTTAGAAAATATGACTACTGATACAATATATATTCCTTTATATCCTGATTGTCAACTGTTCAAAATATATTAATCAAAATATCTTTAGATATTAATGATAATTTTTACCTTTCAACTATGACACGTTTAAGAATTGACTCCCAAAATTTTAAAAAGTGTTGTTTTTTCCCTTCATGTTTGAAGGGATTTCAGATTTAATTCTTTCTGTCAAGTTTTCCGTTAAAAAATTGATTAAATAGGGAATGCTTGTCATGCGACTTTAAGTTGAGGACAAAATTGTAAAATAAAAAATAAATGAAAATACAATTAATGAAAGAAAAAAAGAAAATTGATAATATAATATCAATTACTTGTCAATTACCAAAAATCACCCAAAATTCATATATTGACACATTTATTACCAAATAAAGCGCTCTCTCTCTCTCTCTGCACAACACTTCTTAAATCGTGTCAAACCTACCCCCTGAACTCATAGTTTAAAGAAGTAAATTAATTAACGCATTTGCGAATGTATAAAAACAAACAAACTTGAGTAATAAAATCGAACAGTAAATTAATTTACATAACTGGTAAATTTAATTTACCTGACGAACATGAAAAATCTTCGGATGAAGAACGAAAATCAACACTCAAAACCACGATAGAGTGATTCGAATTTGTTCATAAAATGAAGGGATATGTAAAAAAATAAATTCCATTAAGCAACATGAAAGGACAATATTAGTAATGTTTAAGAGTTGGACTACCTTTTTAATTAATTGGAACTCGGGCTAATTTTTTTAAAGAGGGTAGGAAATGGGCCGGTTCACTTATATTCCTCTTAAATATATATTTATTCAACAGGTGTACCATGTGATAGACTTTGTAAAGTTTGCCATATGATAATAAAAACACAGATGTGATAAATTTAACTTCACCATTTGAATTGAGATCATTGTCGTAAGTAAATAAAATTCTAGCTCAATTTGAAACAAACAAAGATATCATCCTCGCAATCATGCTTTCATTAGTTCTAATATGCAACATAAAGGAGTTCCGTTTTCTCCATCGGAAAAGTGCACTGTTGGAATCAGGTTGGAAGGCCTAATAAGAGGCTGAGTCTGGGGTTCCCTCACACTAATACATAAACATAATTCAAAGCAGAGACCATATAGCATCATAGTGTTATTGATATCTTGGCCTCAACAATAACCATAAAGTTTCCGCTGTTTTACATCACAAGAGAAGCAAAACCGTGTTAGCAATAAACAGTAATCTTCACTTACCCTCTCAACTCTTTTTTCTTATGCATTTAATTACCATTTTGAAGTGTGCTATCTTTGTATCCGCACAACACTTCTTTTCCTTCTCCTCGACCCTTCTTACTTCCCAATCCTGATAAAGTTGAATTGAGATTTAGTTTGTGGATAAACAGATCTCTCATCATAGATTAACTTTTATATTTTCATGGGATCTATACCTCCAACTTCCTTTATCTCCGTCAATTTCAAGTTTACGAAGCTGAAAATAATTTAAAGACAGACTTAGAAGTGCATTGATAGTGATAGATCAAGGAGTACGTACGAAAGATGACCAACCCGGTTGCAAACTCTGCAAGATTTAGTTAAGCACGAGACTCCAATCTTGATATGATCCTAAGATAAATTTTATAAATTTCAAACAGAGAGATAAGACAAAAAAAAGGGGGTAAGGGAAATGCTATTGATTCCAGAGTTAAAAGGAAAAGCTACCAGACTCAGACCGATGCTAAAATCTGCAAGGAAATCGTCACTCGTCTCGCAGCTGCAATAAAAAAATGTGAAATCTCTCAAAAATTGAAAATCTATTAACCACCACCATATAAATCCCTTGTCAAGATTGAGCTACAAACCTTTCATGGCTTGACAATATGACTGTCCACTCCAAATCTTTGGCTGCCCCCACCAAATTAATGCACTCTGTCAGAGAGCCTAATTCATCCACCTGTAGCCAAAACGGTGTACACGAACGAATTTACAGTCCCGCTGAGAAATGATTAAAACACGAGGAGTTCTAGAGGTACCTTCAACTCCAAGCTATTGCGACTACCTAGTTCAATATCCGTGAACCTTCCACCTCTATTCAAAGGATCGAATTCCGTAACCACGACTCTGTCACTTGATCTAGTTAGCTTGGCGCAATTCACATGGTCATCCATGTGAAACATATCTTCGAGTAACTCAACGACGTCGTACAGAAGTGAACAATAAGCTTCATAGAGTGCATCGCCACTGATCTCCGGGAAGCTTTCACTAGTCTATAGGAAAAGTTAAGTTGTTAATTATCTAGAGTATGCACCAAATTATGAACAAAATTATAGTCTGGTCCACGGCCTTTCTCCGACTGATTTTGATGCTTAGGATATGATGAATAAATAAACAGATTAGCAACTTTGTTTTGTGTTTCACCTTAGATTTGCTAAAGTACGGATTCCTTTTATGTGTTTTAAGCTTACAACAAAGTCAAGAATACCCACCTCTTTACTGACGTTCAGCAAGTAAGTTTTTCTGTTTGTATAAAGCTTAGATGCACCAATTTTGATGCCGAGTGACACCTAAACAGAATTGAAATTATGAAACTCCAAATATCTAAGTTTATTCACATGTGCTCCATAAACCAAGCAAAGGTTGGGGCACCTGAAAAAAGGAACCAACCTTGTCTTCGTAGCCCAGATTCTCAATGGTCTTCCACAGCGATAATATACAATCTTCGATATGCTAAATTCATACAGTAATCAAAATATTTATTTAATGAAAGAAAAAGTTAAGCCTTAAGCGTACACAGCACGAAAGTGACTTACCGCGGTATTTGGGATGTAGGACCATCTATCCGCATTAATTGCAATCTGAACCTCATTCTTGGCAGATGGATTCTATTTATTTATTTATTAATTTATATAATTTCATGAATGTAAGAGGCCGATTAAAAAGAACGACCATAAGAGTAAGCAAGATAAGAAGGCATGACAAATCTCCGAAAACGATATATATAAAGACTTATATAAAAAGAAAATTGATTCACCGCAAAATACTCGTGGTATATTTTCTGGATTGCGATAAAGGCGTCCTCAAATGAGTTTGCATTCAAGGGCAGGACCACAAGATGCTGCGAGAATAAACAAACCAGAAAGTTCAACTATAATATCTCCGAAAAAACTAAAAGGAGTAAACTGCCAAGTTATACCTGGTCAGCAAGTCTATTTTCCGGACGAAATCTACCATTAGTGACGTTGAAAGAAGGAATTGGTGCCTTGCAGTATGACCAGAATTCCTCGTCAAGATCTCTATCTTCTTCAGCGATCAATCTATCTTCGACGTCCACTTCAAAATATCCAGCAAGCTGATTGATATACTGCAAAGGAACAAAGTGGCAAATCTTTAAACTCTTCTGGACAAGTACTGAATTTATAATAACTGAGAATAATGCCAAGCAAACATCTCTACATGGCTATCTACAAACAAGTAAAGAAAAGACTATAGGCTACTATGTGAACATATTTAATTTAGGCATGAGCTATAGCAAGCTTTAAAACTCGAGGGACGTTTGTGAAACACTTTAAAACAGAATGTATAATTGTAACATTTGTTTAAAACGCATGGGATATGTTTGGTAATTTCCCTTGAAATAACAAACAAATTTTGTCATTTCTTTAGTACTCTTGTAGTCAGAGAGAATTGGTTCTCTCAAATAAAGAACCGAGTATATTATCAAATACCTAAATTTCCCATAGTCATGACTCCTAATTTTGTGTTCATATATATTTTAAGCCCTTAACATGTGCTATAAAATGTACCGAGCAGAGATAGGTATTCTTGCAATGAGCACCGGCTTTACAGACTGCCATGGAGATCGCCCAATTTACACATCTGGCAAGCTAGAGAGTAAAAAAAAGGTAAATGTTGTCAGAAAATTATTTGTAAATAAATAAACAATTCATAAGCCATTTGCTACTACCGAAATACCTTCTTCAGTTCAAGTTCGTAACCTGGAATATCTTCAACAATTCTTTTCAGAACATTGTCAACAACGTCTTGCTTCAATGGATCCTTTACAAAAAAGAATCACAAAAAATTGAGCACAACAATAATCAATACATAACCATTTTTCTCTGTCTAATCCAGAGGCGAGCTTGGGAAACGAAGCTAGAACGAGACGATACTACAGGAGTTACAAACCGAAACCGAGAGACTAGATCTTTAACCAAATTTGTATAAGAAAGAAAAGAAGAGAAAAGTTGTGAAGTGATAAATCAGTTCACTGATGAACAAGTAAAACCTACCATTCCCTCCAATTTCGAAGTCGAAATATTGTTGGCGTAAGCGTAGATCAAGTATCTATTTTCACCTTTACAGCACCAAACAGGAAGAGAATGGCGTGTACGAGTTCCATCAAACAGTGTTAACACAATCTATAGACAATCAAATAGGTTCGAATTAGTGCACTGCAATTTTAATTCGAATTTACAACCCAAGAAAGATAAAAAAAAAATAAATAAATAAATAAATCGGACCTCCATTGCTGCGACGTCGTCCATTTCAGCAACTCCAATACTTTTGATCGACTTTGGCTATAAAGAACCAGTTTTACGAATGAAATCAATTTTTTTTTATAAGAGGAAAATAAAACTTGAAGACACTAACCTCAGTACATTGACCACTCTTTGAAAACATTTTCGCATAATTTTCCCTTTTCTGTATCTCCATCGTAACCCCTTAAATGAAATTGGATTATTAGTGTTGAAACCCTAAATCGCAAAGATGGCCGAGGGAGAGAGATTTCTTTGGTCGTACGATAAGAGTTTGAAACAAAAGAATGCGAAGGAGAAAGAAAGAGAGCGGGGAGAGAAGATGGTTTAGGGCTTTAATTAATAGAAATTTGTAACCAAACCCACCTCAAACTTATTATTCCCATTATAGCCAACGTTTCCAATTTTTTTAACAAATAACCAACGTGGTGGTGAGGTGGCAGTTGAATTCGCGTGTTGAAAATTTGAAATGTCATTTATATCCTCTAAATATTATTGCTTTTGTTTAAATATGCGTTTATTTTTTTCTAATTATAATTTTTGTTGATTAATTATGAAACATTTTATTTCTTGATTTATAGAAGTTATTTATTGCTGATTAGTTGCCATAATTATTTGAATTTGAATTACTCAAATGTTTCAGCGCTTATTCCTTTTTATATTGGCATCGTTTGACATAACTTTGTTTTAAAAAAAAAAACGTTTTTTTTTTTTAAAATTGACAGGTGTTTGGTAAGCTGTTTATAAAACATTTGTTGCTGGTAACGAAAACTGATTTTGCGTTTGGTAAAATAAATATATTATAGTAAAAAGACTAAAATAGACATAAAATAAATATTTAACAGTGCTATAGATAATCACGTGGGGATATTAAAGTAATTTTATATCAAATACAAAAACGTTTTTTTTCTAAAAGCTAAGATTCGTAGCTTTTGTGACTCATGTACAATTTTTAAAATCGTTTTTGAAATTTTTTCTAAAAACTGTTTTACCAAACAGTAAAATTGCAGTTTGGTTTTTGCTAACAGCAAAAACAGGCTTAAAAAAGCCGTGCCAAACACGCCCATTAAAATATTTTTTTGTGCCCTTGTTTTTCGGAAATAGATTAGATTGCTTTTTTTTTTTTTGTGGTAGACATTTATGTCTTATTCCACTTTTTATGCAAATTTATGGTATTTTTAAGAGGAAAAAATAAAATAAAAAATTTCTTTAATTTGGGCAATAAATGCCATTTTTTTTTTTTTTTACGTTTTGAAAATCATCACCCAAAATCGGTTTCTCACTTTCTCTTCCCTCTCTGCGCGCGTTCTCAGCTTCTCAGTTTCTACATTTTTAATGTAAAATTTTATACAAATTATGGTATTTTTAAAAGGGTAAAATAAAAGGGACATAAAAACCTGCCAAATCTCACCTTGATTTGGGTAATAATTAATAAATGCCATTTTCTCTCCTTTTATTTTCACCCAAAATCAGTTTCTCTACGCGCCTTCTCAGTTTCTCCCGCTCAGTTTCTCAGTTTATCGTAAGACCAAGAAATCTCTCTCTCGGCCATTTTTGTGTTTTAGAGTTTTGAACACTAATAATCCAAATTTCTGTTCCATCAGGTTGAAAGTTTTCGTATAATTTCCTGAAAGCTTCGAGACTCGGTATGAGATAACAATGGAGATACAGAAAAAAAGATTATTTTCAAAGAAGGTTCGATATACCAGTCAGGTTAGTGTCTTCAAGATTTATTTTCGTCTTATTAAAAAAAATTGATTTCATTCGAAAACTGAATCTTTACAGCCAATGTCGATCAAAAGCATTGGAGTTACTGAAATGGACAACGTCGCAGCAATGGAGGTCCGATTTTTATCGTTCTTGGATTGTAAATTCGAATTAAATTTGCAGTTCAATAACTTAAACATGTTTGATTGTTCATAGATTGTGTTAACGCTATCTGAAGAAACTTGTACACGCTTTTCTCTTCCTGTTTGGTGCTGTGAAGGTGAAAAGAAAAACTTGGTCTGTTTTTACGTCAACGAGGTTTTGTCCCCCAAATTGAAGGGAAAGGTAGATTTTGACTTGCTCTTTGGTGAACATTTTTGATTATTGATAACTAGAACTAGAATTAATCAAAGAATTTGGTTTGTTTTTTACGTCAACGAGGTTTTGTCCCCCAAATTGAAGTGAAAGGTAGACTTGACTTGCTCTATGGTGAACATTCTTGATTATTGATATAACTAGAACAAGAATAATCAAAGAATTTGGTCTGTTTTTTACGTCAACGAGGTTTTGTCCCCCAAATTGAAGTGAAAGGTAGATTTTGACTTGCTCTTTGGTGAACATTCTTGATTATTGATAGTTAGAACTAGAATAATCAAAGAATTTGGTCTGTTTTTTATGTCAACGAGGTTTTGTCACCCAAATTGAAACGAAAGGCAGATTTTGACTTGCTCTTTGGTGAACATTCTTGATTATTGATAACTAGGACTAGAATAATCAAAGAATTGTTTAAACCGGCCAAATTAAAGAGAAGAAGAAAACAAATGTGAGAATGGAGTTTTACTTTCACTTATTTGTGATTCTTTGTTTTTTTTAAAGGATCCATTGGAGCAAAACGCTGTTGAAAATGTTCTGGACACAAGTATTGAAGAAATTTCTATGGACTTACTCAAGAGGGTATTTCGGCAGTCGCAGAGTGATTGCTCTCTCTTATTTTTCTTCTTTTAAATAGTTTTCTGATAACATTTACCTTTTTTTTTTTTTTTTTTACTTTTTAGCCCGCCAGACGAGTGAATTGGGCAATCTCCGTGGCACTCTGTGAAGCCCGTGCTCATTGCAAGAATATCTCTCCTTGCAAGGTACATTTTCTAGCTGAGGCTTAAAATATTTAAGAAACTACGGGAAATTTAGGATTTGATATTGAACTCGGTTTCTTTATTTGAGAGAACCAATTCTCTCTGATTACAAGAATACTAAATTAGATGACAATTTTTTTTCCTTATTTTAAGGGAAATTATTTGAAATATCCCCTCCGTTTTAACAAATGTTACGACTATACATTCTGTTTTAAAGTGTCTCACAAACATCCCTCGAGTTTTAAAGCTTGCTATATTCCATGCCAATGAATATAAGTCAAATATGTTCACATCGTAGCCTATAATTTAGAGCATCAAGAAGAATAAAACCCAAATTGCAACAGCTAATAAGGTATATATAACGTGACATCGTTTATCCGTTTATCCAAAATGGTCCTTTAGTTCTAAGACATGGCTTTTTTTTTCTTTTTTTTTTCATCTCATCATAGGTCGAAGCATTGCTTGAGTTGATAAGAAGGTTTTATAATAATTTGGATTGGATTATTTCCAAGAGGTCTTGGGTTGGAGTCATCTCAAAGGTACCACCTAGCATTTCCTAGTGTTTTCAGTTCCCCCCCCCCCCCCCCCCCCAAAAAAAATAATTTTGAATGGGACATACTTATCTTTGATTTATTTCATATGACATACTTATCTTTACAGATTTTTCTTCGTCTTTGATTTAAATTGTAAATTTAGTACCCCTACCTGTCTGTTCTTGTTCGGGGGTTGGCCTATTGCCCTAAGCTTTCTTTTTTCTTCTATATATTTAAGTCCCTTTTTTTATAAAAAGAAAATTGTATGTCCATAGATTGACGAAGAAGACCTTAAGGAGGAGCAAAAATCCATTGCATTTCTTATAGAGATGTTCTGCAGCGACAATACAGAAGAGATGTTCAAGGTGTTGACTTAATATATGCTAAATCCAATATTATAAATCCTTACACCTCTTGACCACCAATATATAGCTAATTAGCTATAATTGCAATCGATTGCAGATCATAGCTGCCGTGCAGAAACATATACTGGCTGGACGACCAAATCGTATACCTTTTACTGTTCCTCCCCTTGTTTCCTCTTGCCTAGTGGTTAGCTTCTTTAATCATACATGTGATGAATCAAGTTTGTGTTTTTCAGTTCCCATGAAAGTAGTCTGGTTAATTGTCTGTAGTTGGGCAGTGCTTAAACTCCACGATTAATGTCATTGTGAAGTAATGTATTAGTTTAATGCCACCTAGTAACTGAATTTTTAGGGAAGCCTCTCACATGAGCCCGGGATTTCGATCTCGTGACATGTGCACAAGGAAGGTACAAAAAAACGTTGAAAAGAGATAAGGAAGCAAGTCTTTCTCTTAACCAAAATTCCCTTGAGAATTAAATATAATTGACGAAAGATATATTTATTATTCAAATGATCTCTATATGTAGGCCCATAAAAACAGACGCAAGGAAATACCAAATATTTAGACTAAACCAAATCTTGCTGAAAATGAACTTAATACTGAGATTAAAAATGTTGTAAATAAAATTTATAAGTGCAATCAAATAAACATTGGTCGCTTGTAGGTTTTTACGAACCTATGGTTCATTATCAGCCTTTATTTTTTTATTTTTTTATACTTACGTGATTCTATCTTGAATGGCAGCTGGTTAGGCAATTGCAAGATGATTCAACCACACCAAAGAAGTTATTTCAACTATTAGATAAGGTAGTTCAAGCTTGCAAGGCTGTTTAGATTCAATTCCCGTGTTTTTTTTTTTTCCAAAGCAGCAAAACAAAAAAGTAGTTTTTATGTCACTACATTTTTGGGTGACTATTGTTGCATAGGCAGCATTACCCGTCTGGTGTTAAAGTTAATTAGCAGCCTTAGAAAGTCTGTAAACACGAGTTTAGTTGCTTAATATACTGTTTCAACTGTTGCAGACTATTGAGGCTCTAGTGAAAATTGCAGCACCAGAATTGAGAGTACAGTTGTACTTGGAATGTGCTGAGGTATAGAAATGCTTAGTCTGTTCACATACCAGTCCTTGAGCGATATAATTCTGATTTGTCTCCGTTTTGTGTTAATTAGGCTGCAAATGATTGTGATTTGGAAACTGTGGCATATGATTTTTTCATCCGAGCGTATGCTGTGTATGGCGATAGAATTCCAGTAAGTTGAACAGTGATAACTCAGAACACTTTGTAAATTGGCACTTTTAGCCTGTTAATATAAGATTCTTGTTTAAAAAAAAAAAAAAAAAAACTCAGAACACTTTATTTTTTTTTTCTTCCCATTTTGTTATTAGCCCCATAACTGTCTAATTTTCTATAATAGAATTCAAAAGCAGAAGTGACTGCCCTTCATTCAATAATTGAGACTCTTCAGAAAATGCAAGTCTTTGGGGTCGAGAAGAGAGCTCTTTTAACTGATGAGGCCAGAAAGGTAATTCAACTCTTGAGAAAAAAATCTGCTAAGTCTTTCAAAAAGACTAGTCCAAAAGTCTTGTACTAACACAAAACCGTTTGTTTCTGCAGTATTCTGGGAAGCTTCTTGGGACCTCTGATCAGTGTAGAGCTGTTTGTGCTTGTTCGCATCTGTTTTGGATCGATGATCAAGAAAACATGAAGGACGGAGAAAGGTGAGCCGAGTCACCATACATTTCTATCTCACAATTTCTGATTTCTTTACAAACCTGTTTTATTTTGTTTTATTTTAATATGAACCAGGGTACTGGAATGCCTGGAGAGTGCAGTAAAAATCGCAAAAGAAGCTCGGGAAATATCAAAAGTAGGCTCTACAACGCTCCTCGTCGAGATACTAAACAAGTAAATAGCTGATCTTTGTATTCTTGTATCAGTTTATCAATGAATTTCAGAGATTTTTAATCGAATCATTAACCCATTAAACCACCTTTTTTTATCTCTTTATCGACAGATATCTGTATTTCTATGAGAAGGGAAACCCGCTGATCACTGCTGCGTCGATCCAAAACTTGATTGAATTGATCAGAAACGAAATGCAGTGCGAGTTTGCGATTGCGGATCCGAACGACGAAGCTTTATTCGCCAGCACATTGCAGGACATTGAGTCTAAGAAAAAGAAAGACGGCGCCATGGGAGAGAAATACAATCTTATCACTATCGGATGAAACATCAACTATAGGTTTGAAGCTCAAATGGATTTTTTTTTTTCCTTTTTCTTTTCTCCAACTGTTTTTAGAGAGTGATTCGGTACATGTTTTCAAATTCCAGTACTATGCACAAGAAAATTCTGTTTTGGCTGAAGTATCTCAAGGAGATTTATCACTCTACGAGAGGTTTATAACAAGAAGGCCCATCAGTCAAACCAAACTATCAAACTACTTAAATTATGCACAAAACCAGATCAAACGGAAAAGTAGAAACAAGTAGCTTTTACGACACATGATCCGGGATAAATCGTCAATCAATTATCAAAGCACACACGTATATATAGTTTTATTGTCAAGGTCCATTGCATTTAGTGACATGTATACCAACCTAGTCTCTTAACAAAAATTTGTTGCAACTAGTCAAATTTCTAATTTTTTTTCAAGATTCGAGTCAAAGTTTTATTTTATTAAAAAAAAAAAAAAAACTTATCAAGCCGAACTAAATTAAATTAACTAGATCAATTAATTGAATTTGCTCCAACTTAATGAGTTATTTTCTTAATAAAATGAAACTGTACCTATTTTTTAAAATGAAAGTGTATTATTGAACTATTAACCTAAATGTCCATCCTCTTAATCATTTTGTTATTGTTCCTCACTATTTTAATATGTTCATTGTTCTTGTTATGAAGTTAAGTTATTTTTGTATGCTCTTTAAGATTCTAAGGCATTGACCAAACAAAGTAGAACTAGAAGCCAGGTTGTTGAACACAATATGAAAATATGTTGCATGTTAATACGTATCTTTGGGACATTTAAAAGATTACGCAAATGAACAACTTATTATAAGTGTTTGTTTGAAGACTTATGTAAGTCAATTCGTAAGGCCAGCTTAATTAATATATATATATATATATATGTGTGTGTGCGCGCTTCGTTTTAATCAATATCTGATAAGACCCATTTTATATTGAACATCAAAACAAAAGAACTGGTCGTTCAATTATTTATTACATTGTTATAAATACGTAGCCATCTTAAACACTAGCAATTTGATTTTAGTCAATCTTTCGTTAATTTTCCGTAAATAACCATCTTGCTTACGTGTTATCTTATTAATTGAATTAGTTTTACACATTTACCCTTATTTATTACGCATGCTATTTGAATTAGGCGTTTTTTTTTTAAATTTTAAATCTAACCGATTTAAAAAGATTTAGGCAGTTTTTTTTTTAATTTTGAATCTAACCGATTTGGAAAGATTGTTAACGTGTATTTGGAAATTTTCAGCGTTGGCTTTAGCTAATTAGTTTATATTTTCGTGGCAATTCATTATGGATAAAATCTGCAAATATATTTTTCATTTATTTTTATTATTTGTTTTCATAATTTTAGAACGTCCAAAATATTTCCAGAATTTTTTTTTCAGTTTATTTACACGAATATACTGTAAATATGCTTTGTATTTACAATGCATTTACGATGAAATAATTGGTATTAGCTGTAAATCAATGTTGTATTTACAATACTTGATAAGAATTCACCATAACCAAAATTTCAGCAAATTCACAATCACTGAAACAAATCTCATACACTCAAAACTACCAGCAATTCTGATGAAAAAGTAGAAGAAGAAGAAGAAGAAGAAGAAGAGAGAAAAAAATACAAAAAATCATGTAATCCCTCCACCAATCCAATCCGATATGCACAACACATTTTCCGTCACCATCGACGAGCGTTGGCCGATGTTGCAGAGGGTGAGCGAGTGTCAGAGTCGATGTTACAGAGGGTGGAGCGTCGGCCGATGTTGCAGAGCGTTGATTTTGCTTTTATCGGTTGTGTAGAGATAAAGAGAGTATAGATATATGCATTAATTGAGTTTTAAATGCTCCCTCAATTTGTGCGAGTAGTTATAGCCGAATATTTTGTTTTCTATTTGAATTAATGGGCTGAAAATAATGAGCGGAATTTGGCTAAAGTTATTTGAGGTCATTCACGTCATTTAACATGCTGTAAATAGATTGATGTGGCTATTAATAGTAAATTTAACAGAATGTTGACTAAAACTAAAACCCTTATAACAGTGTGGCTATATACCTATTTAACCCTGAGCAAAAGATAAAGCTAGCCAGCCATATCTTGTCAAGTATCCATTTAAGCTAGCCAGCCATATCTTGTCTACACACGAATTTAACAGCTACCTCACGACGTTGGTTATTTGTTAAAAATTTGGAAACGTTGGCTATAATGGGAATAATAAGTTTGAGGTGGGTTTGGTTACAAATTTCTATTAATTAAAGCCCTAAATCATCTTCTCTCCCCGCTCTCTTTCTTTCTCCTTCGCATTCTTTTTGTTTCAAACTCTTATCGTACGACCAAAGAAATCTCTCTCCCTCGGCGATCTTTGCGATTTAGGGTTTCAACACTAATAATCCAATTTCATTTAAGGGGTTACGATGAAGATACAGAAAAGGGAAAATTATGCGAAAATGTTTTCAAAGAGTGGTCAATGTACCAGTCAGGTTAGTGTCTTCAAGTTTTATTTTCGTCTTATAAAAAAAAAAAAATTGATTTCATTCGTAAAACTGTATCTTTTTACAGCCAACGTCGATCAAAAGCATTGGAGTTACTGAAATGGACGACGTCGCAGCAATGGAGGTCCGATTTTATCGTTCTTGGGTTGTAAATTCGAATTAAAATTGCAGCGCAATAACTCCAACATGTTTGATTGTTCATAGATTGTGTTAACACTATCTGAAGAAACTTGTACACGCTCTTCTCTTCCTGTTTGGTGCTGTGAAGGTGAAAATAAAGACTTGGTCTGTTTTTACGTCAACGAGGTTTTGTCCCCCAAATTGAAGGGAAAGGTAGATTTTGAATTGCTCTTTGGTGTACATTCTTGATTATTGATATAACTAGAACTAGAATAATCAAAGAATTGTTTAAACCGGCCAAATTAAAGAGAAGAAGAAAACAAATGTGAGAGAATGGAGAGAGCATCTTATATAGCTTTTATTTTTTTACTTTCACTTATTTGTGATTCTTTTTTTTAAAGGATCCATTGGAGCAAAACGCTGTTGAAAATGTTCTGGACATAAGTATTGAAGATATTTCTATGGACGAACTCAAGAGGGTATTTCGGCAGTAGCAGAGTGCTTGCTCTCTCTCTTATTTTTCTTCTTTTAAATAGTTTTCTGATAACATTTACCTTTTTTTTTTTTTTAATTTTCTAGCTTGCCAGACGAGTGAATTGGGCAATCTCCGTGGCACTGTGTGAAGCCCGTGCTCATTGCAAGAATATCTCTCCTTGCAAGGTACATTTTCTAGCTGGGGCTTAAAATATTTATGAAAAACAAATTAGGAGTCATGGCTACGGGAAATTTAGGTATTTGATATTGAACTTGGTTTCTTTACAAGGATACTAAATTATATGACATTTTTAAGGGAAATCACCAAAAATATCCCCTCCGTTTTAACAAATGTTACAACCATACATTCTGTTTTAAAGTGTCTCACAAACATCCCACGAGTTTTAAAGCTTGCTATAGGCCATGCCAATGAATATAAATCAAATATGTTCACATCGTAACCTATAATTCAGAGCATCAAGAAGAATAAAACCCAAATTGCAACAGCTGATAAGGTATATATAACGTGACACATCGTTTATCCGTTTATCCAAAATGGTCCTTTTGTTCTGAGACATGGGTTTTTTTTTTCATCTCATCATAGGTGGAAGCATTGCTTGAGTTGATAAAAAGGTTTTAAAATAATTTGGATTGGTTTATTTCCAAGAGGTCTTGGTTTGGAGCCTCCTCAAAGGTACCCACCTAGCAATTCCTAGTGTTTTCAGTTCCCAAAAAAAAAAAAGATTTGAATGGGACATACTTATCTTTGATTTATTTCATGACATACTTATCTTTACAGATGTTTCTTCATCTTTGATTTAAATTCTAAATTTACTCCTACAGCCTGTCTGTTCTTGTTCGGGGTTGGCCTATTGCTCTAAGCTTTCTTTTTTCTTCTAATATATTAAGTCTTTTAAAACAAAAAATTAGTCAAATAAGCCACCGAAAGTCTAAGAATTGCTAGATAGCCAACCTTTTGTAAATAACCACCTCAACTTATTTTACGACACTCAAAAAGACAAAAATACCCAAAAACATTTCCACATATTTTGGGTTTTTTTTTTTTGTCATTTTGAATGCCGTAAGTAAGTTGAGGTGGCTATTTACAGAAAATTTACAAAAGGTTGGCTATTATACAAAACGCTATAAGTCAAATGGCTATATAGCTAAAAGACCCTTAAAAAAATTGTATGTCCACTTGGTAAGACAGGAACATGATCAGGGTTTTCTTTTTTCTTTTGTCTGCTTGTTCCTATCTCTATAGCTCGAGGAAGAAGACCTTAAGGAGGAGCAAAAATCCGTTGCATATCTCATAGAGATGTTCTGCAGCGACGATACAAAAGAGATGTTCAAGGTATTGACTTAATATATGCTGAATCCAATATTAGAAATCCTTACACCTCTTGACCACGAACATAGCTATAATTGCAATCGATTGCAGATCATAGCTGCCGTGCAGAAGCATATACTGGCAGCTGGACGACCAAAACGTTTACCTTTTACTGTTCCTCCCCTTGTTTCCTCTTGCCTAGTGGTTAGCTTCTTTAATCATACATGTCATCGAATCAAGTTTGTGTTTTTCAGTTCCCATGAAACTAGTCTGGTTAAGGGTCTGTAGACAGGATGAATTTCTGAAGAATGTCATTGTGAAGTAATATATTAGTTTAATGGCACCTAGTATCTGAATTTTTAGGGAAAGCCTCTCATATGAGCCCGGGATTTCGATCTCGTGAGTTGCCGGAATTTATTCCAGAGGCACAAGGAAGGTACAAAAAAACGTTGAAAAGAGATAGGAAGCAAGTCTTTCTCTCAACCAAATTCCCTTGAGAATTAAAGTTAATTGATGAAAGATATATTTATTAATCAAAAGACCTCTATATGTAGGCCCATAAAACACACGCAAGGAAATACCAACTAAATCAAATCTTACTGAAAATGAACTTAATAGTGAGATTAAAATTGCTGTAAATAAAATTTCTAAGTGCAATCAAATAAACTTGGCCGCTTAAGGCACCCCTTGAAAACACCTTTTTAAACGTTGGTCGCTTGTAGGTTTTTACGAACCTATGGTTCATTATCAGCCTTTTTTTTTATGCTTACGCGATTCTATCTTGAATGGCAGCTGGCTAGGCAATTGCAGGATGATTCAACGTCACCAATGAAGTTATTTCAACTATTAGATAAGGTAGTTCAAGCTTGCAAGGCTGTTTAGATTCAATTCCCGTTTTTTTTTTTTTTTTTTTTTCAAAGCAGCAAAACAAAAAAGTGATTTTTATGTCACTACTTATTTTTGGGTGACTATTGTTGCATAGGCAGCATTACCCGTCTGGTGTTAAAGTTAATTAGCAGCCTTAGAAAGTCTGTAAACACGAGTTTAGCTGCTTAATATACTGATTCAACTGTTGCAGACTATTGAGGCTCTAGTGAATATTGAAGCACCAGAATTGAGAGTACAGTTGTACTTGGAATGTGCTGAGGTATCGAAATGCTTAGTCTGTTCACATACTAGTCCTTGAGCGATATAATTCTGATTTGTCTTCGTTTTGTGTTACTTAGGCTGCAAATGATTGTGATTTGGAAACCTTTGCATATGATTTTTTCTCCCTAGCGTATACTCTGTGTGGTGATGATACCCCAGTAAGTTAAACAGTGATAACTCTGAACACTTTTTTTTTTTTTTTTTTTTTTCTCTTCTTCCCATTTTCTTATTAGACCGATAACTGTTTAATTTTCTATAATAGGATTCAAAAGCAAAAGTGACTGCCCTTCATTCAATAATCGAGACTCTTCAGAAAATGCAAGTCTTTGGGGTCGAGAAGAGAGCTCTTTTAACTGATGAGGCCATAATGGTAATATAACTCTTGAGAAAAAAATCTGCCAAGTCTTTCAAAAAGACTAGTCGAAGTCTTTTACTAATACGAAACCGTTTGTTTCTGCAGTGTTCTGGGAAGCTTCTTGGGATGTCTGATCAGAGTAGAGCTGTTTGTGCTTGTTCGCATCTGTTTTGGATCGATGATCAGGAAAACATGAAGGACGGAGAAAGGTGAGCTGAGTCACCATACATGTCTATCTCACAATTTCTGATTTCTTTACAAACCTGTTTTATTTTGTTTTATTTTAATATAAACCAGGGTACTGGAATGCCTGGAGTGTGCAGTAAAAATCGCAAAAGAAGTTTTGGGTAAGGGACGTACAACGCTCCTTGTCGAGATACTAAACAAGTAAATAGCTGATCTTTGTATTCTCGTATCAGTTTATCAATGAATTTCAGAGATTCTTATCGAATCATTAACCCATTAAACCACCTTTTTAAATCTTTATCGACAGTTATCTGTATTTCTATGAGAAGGGACTCCCGCAGATCACTGCTGCGCCGATCCAAAACTTGATTGACTTGATCAGAAACAAAATGCAGTGCGAGTTTGCAATTGTGGATCCGAAAGATAGAGCTTTATTCGCCAGCACATTGCAGGACATTGAGTCTAAGAAAAAGAAAGGCGGCGCCGTGGGAGAGAAATACAATCTTATCACTATCGGATGAAACATCAACTATAGGTTTGAAGCTCAAATGGAATTTTTTTTTTCCTTTTCCTTTTCTCCAGCTGTTTTTAGACAGTGCTTCGGTACATGTTTTCAAATTCCAGTATGATGCACAAGAAGGAGATTTACACTTTGAGATATTAAGAAATAGTGAATACAAAGTTATACGACTATAGAATCTTCCAACTCAGGCGTGAATTCGTAAACCTAGCACAAGATCAAGTCTATTGGAATATACTACACGAGATTGAAGTCAATCCATGAAGAATTGTGTAATTTCAAGCATGATTGCACATGTGTCTGCAATTGTTGAGGAAAAGCGAAATTGAACGAGTTCGCACGATCAGAGAGTTATGCAGTTTCTCATGGGGCTTAATGAAACCTATACTCATGCTCGTGGCCTATCCTGCTGATAAACAAGGTCTATGCTATGTTGACTCAAGAGGAGACGCAAAGATCCGTTGGTCTTGACTCAATTGCAGCGAGTGATCAATCAAATTCGCTTGCCTTAGCGGTTCGGGAAGATCAGCAAAAGTTCAAGGATAAAGATCGACCGGTGTACACACAATGCAAAATGACCGGTCATACGGTTGACAAGTGTTACAAAATTCATGGATATTCGTCAGGTTACAAGTTCAAGACCAAGCCACAAGTCAACGGAAGGATCTAACAGCGAGAATGGCACGACAAATTCAAGCTCTAACAGCACTGCATCCAATCTCTCGATCTCAACTCCTAAAAGCATTAAACACAAGAATGTATATACGACTCTGTAACAGCCTAGCTATCTCTAGTTTAGAAATGTATTACGGTAATTTAGTTTAGGAGCATAATCAACATAATTTTTATCAAGCCTCAAGTCAATTTTAATGTCATGAACGAGGTAGCTAATCACATTCAAGCATTATGATCATAATTAAATTAAACAGAGCAAGATGGAGTGAAAATAAATACTCTACTTCAATTAAAAAGAATCCATAGCCATAATCAAAACTCACTACACCATCACCCTTTCGAGAATTAGTATATGGCGTCGAGAGTAACAGATAAGCAAAATAAACTAAAATAAACTATAAAGATAAATCCAAAGCAAAACATAAATAAAAGAGAGTTCTGAGGAATAAGATTAGAAGAAAAAACGTTGAATCGCAGTTATTAGTCGTCGACGAGCGGTGGTCTTCTTCTATGATTTCCTCTTCTCCCGCATCAAGCCAAACAACACACAAATTATAACTTCTATAAATCAAGAAATACAATGTCATAATTAATTAACATAAATTATAATCAGAAAAAATAAATGCGTATTTAAACAATGGTGAAGTAGTTAAATAACCAATTTATAGTTATGAATTTGTAAAATAGTCAAAATTTGTCTTAATTTAGTGAAATAGCTAAAATGCAGTTATTTGGTTTCAAAAAAAATTTTGTCCACAAGATTATTTTTTTTAAAGTGATAAATTACTTATAATAATCGTCAAAAAATTTAATTTTGGCTGTCAAATTTTTTTTGAAAACGTAAATTTAACTACTTTGCTGAAAAGTTAAAACTTTGATTATTTCGTTAATCTTTCAAATTACTATTTTGTATAATTTTTTCTTTAAACAAAGACAATAATGTTTAGAGGATATATACCACATTTCAAATTTTCATCACACAATTTAAACTGCCACCTCGTCACGTTGGTTATTTGTTTAAAAATTTCGTTCAAAAAAAAAAATTGTTTAAAAATTTGGCTATAATGAGAATAAAAAGTTTGAGCCTTGAGGTAGCTCAGTTGTTTACAAATTTCTATTAATTAAACCCCTAAATCCCCGTCTCTTTTTCTCCTTCACATTCTTTTGTTTCAAACTCTTTTCCCGAATTCTCTCTCTCTCTCTCTCCTCTCTGTCTCTCTCTCTCGGCGTTCTCAGTCTCTCCCACTTGCTCCGCCTAGGTCGTTTGTGAGTCCCGGTTTATTCGCATATCGTACGACCAAGAAATCTCTCTCCCTCGGCCATCTTTGCGATTTAGGGTTTTCTGAGAGCGAACTCGAGCTGAAGAAGGTATTTCGGCAGTAGCAGAGTGCTTACTCTCTCTTTTTTTTTTTTAATATAAATAATTTTCTGATATCATTTACCTTTTTTTTTTCGAGCTTGCCAAATGTGTAAATTGGAAGAATACCTTTCTCTGCTCGGTACATTTTCTAGCACATGTTAGGGACTTAAAATATTTTTGAACACAAAATTAGGAGTCATGACTATGGGAAATTTAGGTATTTGATATTATACTCTGTTCTTTATTTGAGAGAACCAATTCTCTCTGACTACAAGAATACTAAATAAATGACAAAATTTATTTGTAATTTCAAGGTAAATTCGCAGACATATCCCATGCGTTTTACCAAAAAGTTACAATTATACATTTTGTTTTAAAGTGTTTCACAAACATCCCTCGAGTTTTAAAGCATGCTTATTAGTCATGCCAATGAATATAAATTAGATATGTTCACACAGTAGCCTATAGTTTTTTCTTTACTTGTTTTTAAATCGCCATGTAGAGATGTTTGCTTGGCATTATTCTCAGAAGAGTTTAAAGATTTGCCACTTTGTTCCTTTGCAGTATATTAATCAGCTTGCTGGATATGATGAAGTCGACGTCGAAGATAGATTGATCGATGACGAGAAATTCTGGTCAGACTTCAAGGCACTAATTCCTTCTTCAACGTCACTAATGGTGGATTTCGTCCGGAAAATAGACTTGCTGACCAGGTATAACTTTGCAGTTTACTCGTTTTAGTTTTTTCGGAGATATAATAGTTGAACTTTTTGGTTTGTTTATTCTCGCAGCATCTTGTGGTCCTGCGCTTGAAGGCAAACTCATTTAACGAGGCCTCTATCGCAATCCAGAGAATATACCTCGAGTATTTCGCGGTGAATCAATTTCCTTTTTGTAAGTCTTTATATATATATATATATATCTTTTCAGAGATTTTTCATGCCTCCTAATCTTGTTTACTCTTATGGTCGTTCTTTTTAATCGCCCTCTTACATTCATGAAATTATATAAATTAATAAATAAATAAATAGAATCCATCTGCCAAGAATGAGGTTCAGATTGCAATTAACGAGGATAGATGGTCCTACATCCCAAATACCGCGGTAAGTCACTTTCGTGCTGTGTACGCTTAAGGCTTAACTTTTTCTTTCATTAAATAAATATTTTGTTTATTGTATGAATTTAGCATATCGAAGATTGTATATTATCGCTGTGGGAGACCATTGAGAATCTGGGCTACGAAGACAAGGTTGGTTCCTTTTTTCAGGTGCCCCAACCTTTGCTTGGTTTATGGAGCACATGTGAATAAACTTAGATATTTGAAGTTTCATAATTTCAATTCTGTTTAGGTGTCAATCGGCATCAAAATTGGTGCACCTAAGCTTTATACAAACAGAAAAACTTACTTGCTGAACGTCAGTAAAGAGGTGGGTATTCTTGACTTTGTTGTAAGCTTAAAACACATATAAGGAATTCTTACTTTAGCAAATCTAAGGTGAAACACAAAACAAAGCTGCTAATCTGTTTATTTATTCATCTTATACGAACCATCAAAATTAGTCGGAGAAAGGCATGGACTAGACTATAATTTTGTTCACAATTAGGTGCATACTCTAGATAATTAACAACTTAATATCTCCTATAGACTAGTCACAGCTCGCCGGAGATCAGTGGTGATGCGCTCTATGAAGCTTATTGTTCACTTTTGTACGAGGGCGTTGAGTTACTCGAAGATATGTTTCATATGGATGACCAAGTGAACTGCTCATGTTAACTAAATCAAGTGACACAATCATGGTTACGGAATTCAATCCTTTGAATAAAGGTGGAATGTTCATGGTTATTGAAGAACATAGTTGCAATAGCTTCCTTTTAAAGGTACCTCTAGAAGTCCTCGTCTTTTAATCATATTTCCGTGGGACTGTAAATTCGTGTACACCATTTTGGCTACAGGTGGATGAATTAGGCTCTCTGACAGAGTGCATTAATTTGGTGGGGATAGCCAAAGAATTGGAGTGGACAGTCATATTGTCAAGCCATGAAAGGTTTGTAGCTCAATCTTGACAAGGGATATATGGTGGTGGTTAATAGATTTTCATTATTGAGAGATTTCACATTTTTTTATTGCAGCTGCGAGACAAGTGACGATTTCCTTGCAGATTTTTGCACGGGTCTGAGACTGGTAGCTTCCTTATAACTCTGGAATCAATAGCATTTCCCTCCCCATTTTTATCTTATCTTGTTTGAAATTTATTAAATTTATCTTAGGATCGTATCAAGATTTGAGTATCCTGCTTAACTAAATCTCACAGAGTTAGCAAAACTAAATCTCACAGAGTTAGCAAACTATCAATGTACTTCTAAGTCTGTCTTTAAAATATTTTCAGCTTCGTAAACTTGAATTTGAGGCAGATGAAGAAAATTTGAGGTATAGAAACATGAAATTATAAAAGTTAATCTATGTTGCGAACTATAAATAAAAAGAACTAACGCATCTAAAGATTGATTATTACATACCGTGGGGGACAAGATGCACCACTCATCTGGCCAAATTATGTTTCAAGATAACGTGACTTGATAAAATGGAGGTTTTCGATGTTAAGTTTCTTCTTATCCTTCATCTTGGTGAGTGCCTTTAATAAATCGGTGTCCGAGTTAACTTCATCAAGCCATATTAGTGCATGCATGCAGGTTTTTTTGACAACGTTTAAATCTTGTAGACTATCCGGTGGTATCGGATGAATATCGATATTTAATTGTTTTATTTCCAACCATCGAAGATTGTGATTACAAAAAAACACGGTTTTGAATACCTTTTCCATATAGGCAACATGATAGCTCATTTATATTTTTTAAGAACGCGAATTCTCTCGTTTGTCAGCAAAAAAAAACTAGAATATCCGAGGATTATGACAGTTTTCGAATCATCAATTTTTCTTTCTATTTGGATACACAGAACCAACAATCAAAATGCGTGAAAAAGTTTTGTAAAATTTAGCTTCTATTAATACTCAAAATACCGTGAGCTTCTCTAGAACAAGGATGAATTTAACTTTTGAATTTACGATCTTCATCTCATCGATACGAAGGGGGAGTTCTGTTCCACCAATGCTACAATCAAACTCATTCCCACCATATGTGTATTTGAGAAAGCCTCCCACTTTTCCTTTGAGATTCGGATCAATGGTCAAATTAACCTCTCTACAGCCCACTAATACGTACACATCTAATAGAGCTTTATGGAAGAAATATTCATTTTAATCTTCCATCGCAAACGGTATTCCAAGTCTCTTCATAGGATTCTTGTTTTTTCATCAAAAATCTTCTTCAATTCACTCAGTATTATATGAATATATAAAGCACGATTAGTTTTGTCTTCATCTTCAGGAAATAGAAGCGATTTTACTATTATCTCATTAATTTCCATAGGATCGTTTTGACTTTCCGTCTTTAATTTTTTGTTCCGATGATGACTCGACGTCTTACTCTTCAATAGCACAACTCGACACAGTTTTGAAGAGTATGTGTGCCATTTAGCCGAATGTGAGTGCACACGGAATGTAACATGCTTGATGCCATCTTCTATAGTCATGCAGTTCTGTAACTCATCCACTATTTTCTCGTAAACCTGATCTCTAGAAGATGGCATCAAGCATGTTACATTCCGTGTGCGCTAACATTCGGCTAAATGGCACATGTACTCTTCAAAACTGTGTCGAGTTGTGCTATTGAAGAGTAAGACGTCGAGTCATCATCGGAGCAAAAAATTAAAGACGGAAAGTCAAAGCGATCCTATGGAAATGAATGAGATAGTAGTAAAATCGCTTATGTTTCCTGAAGATGAAGACAAAGCTAATCGTAATTTACATATTCATATAATGCTGAGTGAATTGAAGAAGATTTTTGATGAAAAAACAAGAATCCTATGCAGAGACTTGGAATACCGTTTGCGATAGAAGATTAAAAATGAATGTTTCTTCAACAAAGCTCTATTAGATGTGTGCGTATTAGTGGGTTGTAGAGATGTTAATTTGCCCATTGATCCGAATCCCAAAGGAAAAGTGGGGGGCCTTCTCAAATACACATGGCGGGAATGAGTTTGATTGTAGCATTGGTGGAACAGAACTTTCATTTCGTATTGATGAGATGAAGATTGTAAACTCAAAAGATAAATTCATCCTTGTTATAGAGAATCTCACGGTATTTAGAGAACTAATGGAAGCTAAATTTGACAAAACTCTTCCATACATTTTTGTTGCTGGCTCCGGATATTCGGATAGAGCAACTAAATTGATGGACCGGAAATTGTCAACATCTTTATATATTTCAGCCTTTTTGCCGATGGACGGGAGAATTCACGATCTTAAAATATACGTGAGCTATCACATTGGTTCTATGGAGAAGGTATTCGAGAGCGTGTTAGTTTGTAACCCCAATCTTCGGTGGTTGGAAATAAAACTATCCGATATCAATATTCTTCCAATAACACCCGATTGTCTACAAAGATTTATTACAAGTTGATATCAAGGCTATGTTATCCCAAGTAATGGAAAGGTTCCCCAGTTATGATGCTTCAAGGGTGCTCGAGTCCTTGCAAGAAATTTATTTCCAAGCAAACATGAAAGCGGAAGATGTTTTTGAATTGAGCGCTGTCATTGAAGAGGTAAACTGATGACTCAAATTTCACTTCGGTCGTTATTCCTTCTACCTAGCAAGTGTATTTTCATTTTCTTCCCTAAAGAAAAAGAAGAGAAAAGAACATTTCCCATATTTTGGCTTCAAAATCTTATGCCAAGCAATTAACTACGTACTTGCTGTCAATGCAGATCATTGAAGAACAAGCCAATATGCCTACAATTGTAGTTGTAACATTATATTCATTGCTGCTTGAATTCATTTTCCATGTACACCCAGTGCTTTTAGACCGTAGATGGAATTGTCACTTTTGTGAATTCTTTTGCAGTCAGCAACTTCTAAATAGCGCTAAACATTGATTATCTCTTGGTCACGGGGCATAAACTCTCTGGCAAAGGGAAGATCGAAGACAATAAGGCAACAAAACAGATTGTCGCGCTTTTAAGTGCCCCACTTGAGAAAAATATAATGATATTGTCACTGCCTTGAAGCTTTCGAACTATCCCCGTGTCATGGAATATCTTGACAGTGATACAAATAAAATGATGGCCACTTCTATAATCCAGAGCATCAAGAAGAATAAAACCCAAATTGCAACAGCTAATGAGGTATATATAAAGTGACACATCGTTTATCCGTTTATCCAAAATGGTCCTTTAGATCTAATTAATCGTTTTTTTTTTTTTTTGGCTTCTCTCATCTTAGGTGGAAGCGTTGTTTGAGTTGATAAAAGGGCTTATTAAGGATTTGGATGGGATTCCATATGACAAGGTTATCTTTGATTTATTTCATATGACATACTTATCATTACAGATTTTTCTTCATCTTTGATATAAATTCTGAATTTACTCTTATGTCTGTTCTTGTTTGGGACTGGCCTATTGTTCTAAGCTTTCTTTTTTCTTCTAATATAATTTAGTCCTTTTATTAAAAAAAATGGATACCCACTTGGTAAGAAAGGAACACGATCAGGATTTATATTTTCTTTTTTGTCTGTGTGTTCCTATCTATAGCTTGACGAAGAAGGCTTTAAGGAGGAGCAAAAATCCGTTGCATATCTTATAGAGATGTTCTGCAGCGACGATACAGAAGAGATGTTCAAGGTATTGATTTAATACCTGCTAAATCCAATATTAGAAATCCTTACACCTCTTGACCACGAATATATTTTTTTTTAATTATAATAATTGCAATCGTTATGATCTGCACTGTTGCTGACCATTGAGGCTCTAGTGAATATTCCAGCACCGGAATTGACACTACAGTTTGGTCACATACTAGTCCTTGAGCGATAATATTCTGACTTGTCTTCGTTTTGTTGTGTTAATTAGGATGCAAATGATTGTGATTTGGAAACTGTGGCATATGAGTTTTTCAACCAAGCGTATAAATTGTAAGAAGAAAATATCCCAGTAAGTTAAACAGTGATAACTCTGAGCACTTTATTTTTCCTTCCCATTTTCTTATTAGACTGATAACTGTCTAATTTTATATATCAGTATTCAAAAACAAATGTGACTGCTCTTCATTTCATAATCGGGACTCTTCAGAGAATGCACGTCTTTGGGGTCGAGAACAGAGCTACTTTAACTCAAACGGCCATAAGGGGTAATTTAACTCTTGAGAAAAAAATCTGCCAAGTCTTTCAAGTCTTTTACAAACACGAACCCGTTTGTTTCTGCAGTATTCTGTGACGCTTCGTTAGAAGCCTGATCAGTGTAGAGCTGTTTATGCTTGTACGCATCTGTTCGATGCTATTTGTTTCCTCGAGAAAAGCATTATGATCTTTTCCTAGGAATTTTTGGTATCAGAGCCATGGAAACAGAATTACTAAACATAACCAAGAATAGTGATAATCAATTCACAGAGGAAATTGATAATCAGAACGAATACTCTTTAAGTATGGTCTTCACTGAAGATAAATTTAAAGAGATAATCAAACATAAGTTCGAGAAGAAAGAACTTACTTTTCAACCCGGAGTTTTCACGAAATTAAGTAAAACTCTACACTTAAGACAAAGACACGTTTATTATAATATCATCACGAAAGAATACGCTACTAGAATAGACGAATCTAATAGCATGAGATTAATCACCAAGAAGGAGATTAATGACGTTTTCAATCAGATTGATAAAAAGAAAAGAAATAGTATAAAATTCCTACATGTAGGAGGAATAGAAATTCTCATAGAAGCCCTTTTTAGAGAAGGCTTAGACACACCCATAGGAGTGACTGTCAGAGATGGTAGAATCAGAAACTATGACGAAAGTATACTAGGAAAAATATCAGGAAACCTATGCTACAAGAAAATAGGGTTCACGGTATATCCAGGATATTCCATAGCTATTACAGACAGAAACATACAGGATGTTTTAATCCTAGATTACAACTTCCAAAAGAAAAACCTTATGAAAGAAGGCAATGCACCCATAACCATAAAATACGTCATGGGCATAACACTTAGCAACCAATCAGGTCTAGACATTAAGAAAGATCATGACCATTTAGAAATAAACGACATCTTTAGGGATATCACAGAAAAAACCCTACCTAATAGAACCTTCATAGAAGAGGAACAAATAAGAGAAACCAATAGGGAGCTCTTAGAGGAACTTAGACAAAGAAACACTAGACGGCCAACACTAGAAAGAGCCAGTTCTAGCAGACAAATTAGGTATAATCCTAGAGATCGTGCGCTAGAAAGTCAACCAGCTAGATTTTCTACCTCAACACCTGAAAGTCACATAGAAAGAAACATAGAAATAGAACCCTTTAGGTCAGAAGACCTTAGGAGAAATATTGAAAGGATAAACAAAAACGTGGAGGTTATTAGATCCTCAATAGGGTTAGAAGAGTAATGGAGGATATAACTAAACCTCATTACTATCAAGACAACATACAAAAATATATCCCAAGAAGGGATAATAACATCAATAGAAAATTCCTTTTTGATAGACAATGGGAAGGAAAAACTATAAACGAAAATATAGTTCATATAGGTTATGCTCTTAACAACGCAAACGCCTTGTTGGGAGAAAACTATATAAGAACTACAAACAAACTAAAAAACAAAATTGATTTATCACCACTCGAACGGTCGATAAACAATAACAATGATAAAATCGATTCCCTCACTAAGGAAATCGAAAAAACTAGTGGGAGTGAGGACAACTCACAAACACTAAACGAAATAAAAAACAAGCTTGAGAACATTCTAGGAAGGAATGAGTCTGGAAAGTTCAAGGATTTGGAAAAACAAATCAAGGAACTAACTAACGTGGTGAACGACATACAAAGGACAGTTAAAATCTTAAACGACAAGATTTAACATGTCACTCTCTGAAGTCAACAAAGAAATCCAAGGATCCGTAAACGAAGTCAGGAAACTCCTGATAGACTTACAAGAGCTCGAAAAGAGAATCACCAGACAAGTGGCAGATCTACGAATTGATCTTGCCAAAGACATGAAAAATATCCTGAACAAACACGAAATGGAAATGAAGAACTATATCGAAACGGCAACAGCCAAGATCATCAAAGAAGGAGAAGATTGCAAATGCCAAGAAGAATTTAAGAAGCTTTTGGACGCATTCAATGGAAGGGCTGTCAAAACAGCACCAGATCAATACAAACAAAGGGAAAGCATACCAGAACCATCTTCCCTACCAAGAAGGAGAGAAAAGGTATCATTCCCAGAAGAAGACTTGGAAGAAGAACCAAGAAGGAGATTAATGACGTTTTCAATCAGATTGATAAAAAGAAAAGAAATAGTATAAAATTCCTACATGTAGGAGGAATAGAAATTCTCATAGAAGCCCTTTTTAGAGAAGGCTTAGACACACCCATAGGAGTGACTGTCAGAGATGGGAGAATCAGAAACTATGACGAAAGTATACTAGGAAAAATATCAGGAAACCTATGCTACAAGAAAATAGGGTTCACGGTATATCCAGGATATTCCATAGCTATTACAGACAGAAACATACAGGATGTTTTAATCCTAGATTACAACTTCCAAAAGAAGAACCAAGAACTAGGTACATAGGTCAGAAGCAACCTATGAGGGAAACAGTACAACCATTCGTATTCGGTTATACTAGGTACCCTCAAAGATAGAAAAAATGAATTTTTCTATAGAGGAAACGAATAGTCAACAACCCTTTGACGAAGATTTACTCAAGGAAATAGAGGAACATTTCAATGAGTTAAAAATCGAATCATCGGCATCTGACGTAGGATCAGAACCAGAAGATATCCCCGAGACATCCACAGGACACCGAATGTTCATGGACAGAACGGCGGAATCAGGAACAACAAGTGCGAATTTCCCAGAAGAAATCCCACGAGAAGACAGAAGAAGACCCACGACCACTTCAGGATCTACTAGGACACAAAATATCCCAGTAGAAAAAATACCCGAAGGAATAACTAACACTAGAGCCTTGAATCTCGATTGTGGATCTGATCAAGAGCAAAATATCAGAATCCAGAAATGGTACAATGAGATGAAAGTACTAGTATACGCGAATGAATACCTAAGCAGGGTTACGAATGACCCAAAGGCAATTAGGGAAGCCATTATGGTAACATTAACAGGAAATGTTGCCAGATGGGCGAAATACCTCATTTTCCCTAAAGACTTAGACAGAAGCGGAATCGAATACTTAGAAGCATTCGTTCAGGCTTTATACCAAGAATTCCTAGGAAAAGATCATAATGCTTTTCTCGAGGAAACAAATAGCATCGAACAGCAGGAAGCAATCTTCAGACTAGACAACATGAGGCTCTGTAACCTCTGTGAGCTAGAAGCATTTATATGCGAATACCTGAAAAACTACTACAAAGTAAGCGATCGAACGCTACAACCCAGGTATAAAGATCTTATATTTGATAAGATGCCACACGGTTTTGGAATAGACCTAAAGGCAAGTTTCCCAAATTCAACCTATCCCCAAACAATTGGAGGAGCCATTAGGGCGATAAGAGGAAAACTTCTCAGGACCTGTAAAGAAATAACGGAAAAGAAGAAAGTCAGGAAGGCTATAAAGAAAGGATATTGTTGTGAAAAACAGGAATTCACAATAAAGGATTTTGGATGTAAGAAACAAAAAGAAAAAAGAAGAGAATCATCCAAGAACCACTACTACAGAAAACCTTACAACAAATACAGAAACAAGAAGTACCGAAGTTTCAAGAAATACTCCACAGAAAGATACAAAAAGGACTTCAACAATTCGTATAGAAAACCCCAATTCAGGAAGAAATTCTTTAGAAGAAGACCTGAATGGAAGAAAAAACCCCCATGCCCGAAAGGAAAGGGAAAAGACTGCAGATGTTGGCTCTGTAATGAGCAAGGACATTACGCAAATGAATGCCCGGTAAGAGCAACCCGGCACGACAATCAAAACTGGAAGAATAGGGTAAAATATCTAGAAGACTTAAGAATGCTAGACATATACCCTATAGAAGATAATATAATAGAGGATAAAGAAGAAATTCTCTACATAGATTATTCCGAATCAGAAGAAGAAACTACAGAGGAAGAAATTAGAATCAGTCAAGAATCCACAGAATCCTCTTCACAAGAAAACGAAGAAGATGAATAGAATCCATAGTATGCACAACATCACGAACCCAAACTCAATCTACATACCAGTAGGATTGAAACACAAAGGACACAAAAAATTTCATGTGCATGCCCTGATAGATACAGGAGCATCTTTATGCATAGCATCAAAGCACATATTTCCGGAATCAGCCTGGCAAGACACTAAGAAGACCTTAGTGGCAAAAATTGCCAATGGAGAAAGCATAGCGATCACAAAATGTATTGTAAACCAAACGGTTGAAATACAGGGAATGGAATTCACGATTGATACGATATATCAATTTGAATCAGGATTGGATTTTATAGTAGGAAACAACTTCCTATTAAAACACCAACCTACCATTCAGACGAATGATCATTTTATCTTGACAAAAGACAAGTCAAGGATATGCATACCTAAAGTCAGAGAAGCTAAGAAAATCGGACGACAAGATTTTCTCAAAGACTACAGGAAAAACAAGAATGTAAAAACTGAAAACATTGCCGTTTTAGAAGAAAACGACAACGACAACAGTTTTTGGGACGCATTTGATGAAGAATGTCATTTGTTCCTTAACAAATGCCAAGAAGAAAATGAGATTGAGGAGCTATTCGAGAAACTTTGTTCGGAAAACCCTCAAGATCAATCAATCAAACGAAAGAGATTTCAAGCCAGGATTGAGCTAAAGGAAGAAGATGACACGATTGACCAACCACCAAGACGAGTCAACCAGGAAGATACAGAAATCTTCAAAAAAGAAATTGACAAACTTTTATCCCAAGGATTGATAGAAGTATCAAAAGGACGACATAGTTCACCTGCCTTTTACGTCGCAAAAAAGGATACGACAGACAAAAGACTGGTCATAGACTATAGAGAAGTTAACGAAAAAACCAAAATGGACGCTTACAAGATCCCGCATAAGGAAGATCTACTAAGCTACATTGGAGGCAAACAACATTTCTCATCAATCGACTGCAAGTCAGGATTCTGGCAAATACAACTGCACCCCGATTCAAGAGAAGTCACAGCATTCAGCTGCCCACAAGGATTATTCCAATGGAATGTATTACCATTTGGATTAAAGCAAGCACCAGGTATTTTCCAAAGGTTCATGGACGAAACCTTTAAACCTTACACCCAATTCTGTTGCGTGTATATAGACGATGTGTTAATCTATTCTGATACATTAGAACAACACTACAAAGACGTAAAATTCGTTTTACACCTTTGTGAAAAAGATGGAATTATCCTTAGTAAGAAAAAATCAGTTTTCATCAAACAGGAAATTGATTACTTAGGACTAACCATCAAACAGGGAAATTACACCTTACAACCACACATTCTTACAAAGATATCTGAATTTCCAAGTAAGATTAGTGATAAAAAACAATTACAAAGATTTTTAGGAATTCTTACTTATGCTGAGGGATATATTAAGAATCTTTCAGAAATAAGAAAACCTTTACAAACAATGTTGAAAGAAGACTACAAATGGAATTGGAAAGAATCCGATACCAGGTATATTGACGGAGTCAAAATAAAGATTCTGAAAAATATACCAAATCTACACTTCCCAAAACCCAATGACATTATGATCATTGAGACAGATGCTTCGGACCAATACTGGGCCGGATGTCTAAAAGCTTACACAGGAGAAAAAACTTTTGAAGAATTAAAAAGTTCAAAGGGAAAAATACACAAAGAAGAACAGTTGTGCAAATACACAAGTGGATCCTTCTCTGGAGCCACCTTGAATTATCATTCGAATGAAAAAGAATTATTAGCCATTTTAAAGACGGTTAAAAAATTCGAAATACACATAATTCAAAAACCTTTCTTAATAAGGACAGATAACAACAATCTAACTTATTTTAAGAAAATGAAGTTTGACAAAAGATCTGCAAGATCCAGGTCCAGATGGATACGGTGGCAACTCGAACTAGCCGAGTATCAATACGAAATTAACCACATTGCAGGTACTGACAATTCTCTACCAGATTGTCTAACACGCGAGTGGAAACCAGGGGACTAGGTTTATAATAACCAACAATGTCCAAATAATTATGGGTATTAATAAACCCAAATATACATATAAAAAGAGATCATATACGATTCACCGAGAAAACGGTATAAAACAGGACAAGGATAAGTCTATAAAAACCCTCGATACAAATGAAAATTGGTCGAGAATCATCTCACGCTATGATGAGAAGGAGATTAACACAGGTACAATTGCTAAACGCAGGAAACAGACGATGAACATGGACGAACTTAAACAAAAGTTGGAACGAGCTATAGAAGAATATGAAGAATTCATGATAGACGCAAACAGCAAAAGACAAGCGTTGATCCAGAAGGTTCATCGCCTAGAAAGAAAGGTGGGGATTACCCCAACAGTTTTCAGGATGTTTGAAATTCCCCAGGAAGGAGGAGGAAAATCAAGCACTACCTCAAACACAAAACAAACCACCTCAGACCAGAAAAAGCCAGTAGACCAGAAAGAGCCTGCTCCAACACCCGTCAAACCTATGACACTACTTACCCCAAACGATTTCCAGAAACAGGTAAACCAAGTTAGGAAGATTACCAGTCTCTCGAAAATCATAGAAGAAGAACGAGACTACAAACAAGCACTAGAAAAGCCTAAACCCAAGGAAGAACCAAGCCTTAGACCAAGACTAAGCCTTAGGCCAGGAAACCGAAACAAACAACTCATTGATCTTCACAGGATGAACCTAGAAGAAAAAAGAGAACCAAAAATCCAAATAGCCAAACCAACAATCCACAGCTTCTTCGAAGACGCCAACAGCATCCGGAAGCTAACAAACGGAGAAACAGCAACGGTCCAAACAACAGACGGAGCTGACATATCCAGACTTAAGACCCGCGTAGGAGTCGACCCGACTATAGTCCGAAGATTCTTTGACATCGGTCTTATCACGATGATTCAGGTTTCGGAGAACGCAAAGGAAATACAACTTCTACCGGAGGGCATAATCAGAAATGTCCAGAAGTTTCTCAGAGTCACACGAAGAAAGGAATGCGTACTGGACATCATGTCTACCATCGCAGACTGGAACAATCAAGACAATGAATACATCGAACCAGTATTCTACGTCAAAATTCGACCATCAGCGGCCCTCGCCGCCTCAAACGAACCAAAAGGAGATCTCAAACCAGAATCGGTGACTGAACTCAGAGCCTCAGCCGCCATCAACATTCTCAGAGCAATCTCCAGGATCAACCTCGACACGAAGCTCAGAGCCGAGTTGGTATCAGAAAACATTCTGATGACCATAGGAAGCAAAGAGAAAATAGAGGAAACATCCATTGAACAGATATCCGAATTTCAAGACCTCATACTCAGCAACAACCAGAGAATGGGAGGAACTTTCACACGCGCCTTACTATGTGTAAAGTTGAACGACATGGACGACATGAACAGTCCGCCCATGGACCACCGATGCCTCTACTGCATCAGGGTACACGAATCGACGTCAACAACGTCAGCTAGTGACGAAGAAGAAACGTCATCACCAACCCCACCAGTCGGTGAAAAGAAGAACGACAAAGGAAAAGATAAGGTATGAAATCTTATCCTCAACGTGGACCACACCACAATAAAAAGCATCCGCATAAGATGTAAAACTAAATGTAAATTATTGTAAGGGCCCACGCCCATTTATTTTTGTCGGCCACTTTGTTTAGGCCTTTTACCTTTTACTTTTTTCGAAGAGCCAAGTATGGCCTTTACTTTTTCGAAGGGACACTTGACCCTTCAATTATTTGATTCCAATCCCTCGCCTATAAAAGCGAGTTCATTTCTCAGAGTTAGGCACCGCTCTCTTGAACAAGCCAACTCAAGAAAAATAATCCCTGTAATATTCTCTCAAGAAATAAAGATATAAGTTCTGGCATTTAGCCACCCAGATCCTTGAGATCACACCGAAATATACTTGAATCATACAAATCAATCAACCCAGGAGGAAGTAAAATTCTGGAGGATACCAGGAAAGTACAGAAGCATAAAGTACCAGAGGGGAAGAGGCTTCGAACTACATACCGTAAGTATCTTGAATCTTTACTTCTAGAATATATTGATAGAAAACATGTATGAAGAAATAATGATAGTCGTACAAAAAATATGTGAAATAGATTTTGAATCAAACATGAACACCAACAGGATGTTCAAATCTGAATTACACTTAGTTAAACAACCCCTAATAAGTAACTTAAGGGAACTTATTAAGACATACAAAATAACAGGAGTTATTAGAGAAAAAGAAGAAGAAAACTTAGCATGGAAATTATACTTAATAACCAAAATGATGAAAGTTTTGGAAACAATTAAAGAAAATAATTTAAAACAAAACTGAACTATTTTTTAAAAAAAATATATAAAAGGATACCTTCGAGAATTAGACTTCTAGTTTCATAACTACGAAGACTGTCTCAGGTATATAATACGAACCTCATAATGGAAACAGTTTTTGACAAACTAAACGATGTTGATTTCGAGGACAACCTTGAAATAAACGAAGAATTTGAACAGGTTTTAAGAAGAGGAATTGAAACCATAAAAATCAAACGAGAAAATTTTGAGAACGAAGTCCGACACATTTGGACAAAAGAAGAACTAAAATATCAAAATATGTTAACAGAGAGGAAAATTGAATTTTTCAGAAAAATGATACAAAACATTTTACAGATAAGAAAAGAAATTATCAAAGAAAAGACAACACTATCTTAAAACGAAAATAATCCGCCGAACCGGAATTTTTGGTATCAGAGCCATGGAAACAGAATTACTAAACATAACCAAGAATAGTGATAATCAATTCACAGAGGAAATTGATAATCAGAACGAATACTCTTTAAGTATGGTCTTCACTGAAGATAAATTTAAAGAGATAATCAAACATAAGTTCGAGAAGAAAGAACTTACTTTTCAACCCGGAGTTTTCACGAAATTAAGTAAAACTCTACACTTAAGACAAAGACACGTTTATTATAATATCATCACGAAAGAATACGCTACTAGAATAGACGAATCTAATAGCATGAGATTAATCACCAAGAAGGAGATTAATGACGTTTTCAATCAGATTGATAAAAAGAAAAGAAATAGTATAAAATTCCTACATGTAGGAGGAATAGAAATTCTCATAGAAGCCCTTTTTAGAGAAGGCTTAGACACACCCATAGGAGTGACTGTCAGAGATGGGAGAATCAGAAACTATGACGAAAGTATACTAGGAAAAATATCAGGAAACCTATGCTACAAGAAAATAGGGTTCACGGTATATCCAGGATATTCCATAGCTATTACAGACAGAAACATACAGGATGTTTTAATCCTAGATTACAACTTCCAAAAGAAAAACCTTATGAAAGAAGGCAATGCACCCATAACCATAAAATACGTCATGGGCATAACACTTAGCAACCAATCAGGTCTAGACATTAAGAAAGATCATGACCATTTAGAAATAAACGACATCTTTAGGGATATCACAGAAAAAACCCTACCTAATAGAACCTTCATAGAAGAGGAACAAATAAGAGAAACCAATAGGGAGCTCTTAGAGGAACTTAGACAAAGAAACACTAGACGGCCAACACTAGAAAGAGCCAGTTCTAGCAGACAAATTAGGTATAATCCTAGAGATCGTGCGCTAGAAAGTCAACCAGCTAGATTTTCTACCTCAACACCTGAAAGTCACATAGAAAGAAACATAGAAATAGAACCCTTTAGGTCAGAAGACCTTAGGAGAAATATTGAAAGGATAAACAAAAACGTGGAGGTTATTAGATCCTCAATAGGGTTAGAAGAGTAATGGAGGATATAACTAAACCTCATTACTATCAAGACAACATACAAAAATATATCCCAAGAAGGGATAATAACATCAATAGAAAACTAGGATTAAAATGTTTAGTAATTCTGTTTCCATGGCTCTGATACCAAAAATTCCGGTTCGGCGGATTATTTTCGTTTTAAGATAGTGTTGTCTTTTCTTTGATAATTTCTTTTCTTATCTGTAAAATGTTTTGTATCATTTTTCTGAAAAATTCAATTTTCCTCTCTGTTAACATATTTTGATATTTTAGTTCTTCTTTTGTCCAAATGTGTCGGACTTCGTTCTCAAAATTTTCTCGTTTGATTTTTATGGTTTCAATTCCTCTTCTTAAAACCTGTTCAAATTCTTCGTTTATTTCAAGGTTGTCCTCGAAATCAACATCGTTTAGTTTGTCAAAAACTGTTTCCATTATGAGGTTCGTATTATATACCTGAGACAGTCTTCGTAGTTATGAAACTAGAAGTCTAATTCTCGAAGGTATCCTTTTATATATTTTTTTTAAAAAATAGTTCAGTTTTGTTTTAAATTATTTTCTTTAATTGTTTCCAAAACTTTCATCATTTTGGTTATTAAGTATAATTTCCATGCTAAGTTTTCTTCTTCTTTTTCTCTAATAACTCCTGTTATTTTGTATGTCTTAATAAGTTCCCTTAAGTTACTTATTAGGGGTTGTTTAACTAAGTGTAATTCAGATTTGAACATCCTGTTGGTGTTCATGTTTGATTCAAAATCTATTTCACATATTTTTTGTACGACTATCATTATTTCTTCATACATGTTTTCTATCAATATATTCTAGAAGTAAAGATTCAAGATACTTACGGTATGTAGTTCGAAGCCTCTTCCCCTCTGGTACTTTATGCTTCTGTACTTTCCTGGTATCCTCCAGAATTTTACTTCCTCCTGGGTTGATTGATTTGTATGATTCAAGTATATTTCGGTGTGATCTCAAGGATCTGGGTGGCTAAATGCCAGAACTTATATCTTTATTTCTTGAGAGAATATTACAGGGATTATTTTTCTTGAGTTGGCTTGTTCAAGAGAGCGGTGCCTAACTCTGAGAAATGAACTCGCTTTTATAGGCGAGGGATTGGAATCAAATAATTGAAGGGTCAAGTGTCCCTTCGAAAAAGTAAAGGCCATACTTGGCTCTTCGAAAAAAGTAAAAGGTAAAAGGCCTAAACAAAGTGGCCGACAAAAATAAATGGGCGTGGGCCCTTACAATAATTTACATTTAGTTTTACATCTTATGCGGATGCTTTTTATTGTGGTGTGGTCCACATTGAGGATAAGATTTCATACCTTATCTTTTCCTTTGTCGTTCTTCTTTTCACCGACTGGTGGGGTTGGTGATGACGTTTCTTCTTCGTCACTAGCTGACGTTGTTGACGTCGATTCGTGTACCCTGATGCAGTAGAGGCATCGGTGGTCCATGGGCGGACTGTTCATGTCGTCCATGTCGTTCAACTTTACACATAGTAAGGCGCGTGTGAAAGTTCCTCCCATTCTCTGGTTGTTGCTGAGTATGAGGTCTTGAAATTCGGATATCTGTTCAATGGATGTTTCCTCTATTTTCTCTTTGCTTCCTATGGTCATCAGAATGTTTTCTGATACCAACTCGGCTCTGAGCTTCGTGTCGAGGTTGATCCTGGAGATTGCTCTGAGAATGTTGATGGCGGCTGAGGCTCTGAGTTCAGTCACCGATTCTGGTTTGAGATCTCCTTTTGGTTCGTTTGAGGCGGCGAGGGCCGCTGATGGTCGAATTTTGACGTAGAATACTGGTTCGATGTATTCATTGTCTTGATTGTTCCAGTCTGCGATGGTAGACATGATGTCCAGTACGCATTCCTTTCTTCGTGTGACTCTGAGAAACTTCTGGACATTTCTGATTATGCCCTCCGGTAGAAGTTGTATTTCCTTTGCGTTCTCCGAAACCTGAATCATCGTGATAAGACCGATGTCAAAGAATCTTCGGACTATAGTCGGGTCGACTCCTACGCGGGTCTTAAGTCTGGATATGTCAGCTCCGTCTGTTGTTTGGACCGTTGCTGTTTCTCCGTTTGTTAGCTTCCGGATGCTGTTGGCGTCTTCGAAGAAGCTGTGGATTGTTGGTTTGGCTATTTGGATTTTTGGTTCTCTTTTTTCTTCTAGGTTCATCCTGTGAAGATCAATGAGTTGTTTGTTTCGGTTTCCTGGCCTAAGGCTTAGTCTTGGTCTAAGGCTTGGTTCTTCCTTGGGTTTAGGCTTTTCTAGTGCTTGTTTGTAGTCTCGTTCTTCTTCTATGATTTTCGAGAGACTGGTAATCTTCCTAACTTGGTTTACCTGTTTCTGGAAATCGTTTGGGGTAAGTAGTGTCATAGGTTTGACGGGTGTTGGAGCAGGCTCTTTCTGGTCTACTGGCTTTTTCTGGTCTGAGGTGGTTTGTTTTGTGTTTGAGGTAGTGCTTGATTTTCCTCCTCCTTCCTGGGGAATTTCAAACATCCTGAAAACTGTTGGGGTAATCCCCACCTTTCTTTCTAGGCGATGAACCTTCTGGATCAACGCTTGTCTTTTGCTGTTTGCGTCTATCATGAATTCTTCATATTCTTCTATAGCTCGTTCCAACTTTTGTTTAAGTTCGTCCATGTTCATCGTCTGTTTCCTGCGTTTAGCAATTGTACCTGTGTTAATCTCCTTCTCATCATAGCGTGAGATGATTCTCGACCAATTTTCATTTGTATCGAGGGTTTTTATAGACTTATCCTTGTCCTGTTTTATACCGTTTTCTCGGTGAATCGTATATGATCTCTTTTTATATGTATATTTGGGTTTATTAATACCCATAATTATTTGGACATTGTTGGTTATTATAAACCTAGTCCCCTGGTTTCCACTCGCGTGTTAGACAATCTGGTAGAGAATTGTCAGTACCTGCAATGTGGTTAATTTCGTATTGATACTCGGCTAGTTCGAGTTGCCACCGTATCCATCTGGACCTGGATCTTGCAGATCTTTTGTCAAACTTCATTTTCTTAAAATAAGTTAGATTGTTGTTATCTGTCCTTATTAAGAAAGGTTTTTGAATTATGTGTATTTCGAATTTTTTAACCGTCTTTAAAATGGCTAATAATTCTTTTTCATTCGAATGATAATTCAAGGTGGCTCCAGAGAAGGATCCACTTGTGTATTTGCACAACTGTTCTTCTTTGTGTATTTTTCCCTTTGAACTTTTTAATTCTTCAAAAGTTTTTTCTCCTGTGTAAGCTTTTAGACATCCGGCCCAGTATTGGTCCGAAGCATCTGTCTCAATGATCATAATGTCATTGGGTTTTGGGAAGTGTAGATTTGGTATATTTTTCAGAATCTTTATTTTGACTCCGTCAATATACCTGGTATCGGATTCTTTCCAATTCCATTTGTAGTCTTCTTTCAACATTGTTTGTAAAGGTTTTCTTATTTCTGAAAGATTCTTAATATATCCCTCAGCATAAGTAAGAATTCCTAAAAATCTTTGTAATTGTTTTTTATCACTAATCTTACTTGGAAATTCAGATATCTTTGTAAGAATGTGTGGTTGTAAGGTGTAATTTCCCTGTTTGATGGTTAGTCCTAAGTAATCAATTTCCTGTTTGATGAAAACTGATTTTTTCTTACTAAGGATAATTCCATCTTTTTCACAAAGGTGTAAAACGAATTTTACGTCTTTGTAGTGTTGTTCTAATGTATCAGAATAGATTAACACATCGTCTATATACACGCAACAGAATTGGGTGTAAGGTTTAAAGGTTTCGTCCATGAACCTTTGGAAAATACCTGGTGCTTGCTTTAATCCAAATGGTAATACATTCCATTGGAATAATCCTTGTGGGCAGCTGAATGCTGTGACTTCTCTTGAATCGGGGTGCAGTTGTATTTGCCAGAATCCTGACTTGCAGTCGATTGATGAGAAATGTTGTTTGCCTCCAATGTAGCTTAGTAGATCTTCCTTATGCGGGATCTTGTAAGCGTCCATTTTGGTTTTTTCGTTAACTTCTCTATAGTCTATGACCAGTCTTTTGTCTGTCGTATCCTTTTTTGCGACGTAAAAGGCTGGTGAACTATGTCGTCCTTTTGATACTTCTATCAATCCTTGGGATAAAAGTTTGTCAATTTCTTTTTTGAAGATTTCTGTATCTTCCTGGTTGACTCGTCTTGGTGGTTGGTCAATCGTGTCATCTTCTTCCTTTAGCTCAATCCTGGCTTGAAATCTCTTTCGTTTGATTGATTGATCTTGAGGGTTTTCCGAACAAAGTTTCTCGAATAGCTCCTCAATCTCATTTTCTTCTTGGCATTTGTTAAGGAACAAATGACATTCTTCATCAAATGCGTCCCAAAAACTGTTGTCGTTGTCGTTTTCTTCTAAAACGGCAATGTTTTCAGTTTTTACATTCTTGTTTTTCCTGTAGTCTTTGAGAAAATCTTGTCGTCCGATTTTCTTAGCTTCTCTGACTTTAGGTATGCATATCCTTGACTTGTCTTTTGTCAAGATAAAATGATCATTCGTCTGAATGGTAGGTTGGTGTTTTAATAGGAAGTTGTTTCCTACTATAAAATCCAATCCTGATTCAAATTGATATATCGTATCAATCGTGAATTCCATTCCCTGTATTTCAACCGTTTGGTTTACAATACATTTTGTGATCGCTATGCTTTCTCCATTGGCAATTTTTGCCACTAAGGTCTTCTTAGTGTCTTGCCAGGCTGATTCCGGAAATATGTGCTTTGATGCTATGCATAAAGATGCTCCTGTATCTATCAGGGCATGCACATGAAATTTTTTGTGTCCTTTGTGTTTCAATCCTACTGGTATGTAGATTGAGTTTGGGTTCGTGATGTTGTGCATACTATGGATTCTATTCATCTTCTTCGTTTTCTTGTGAAGAGGATTCTGTGGATTCTTGACTGATTCTAATTTCTTCCTCTGTAGTTTCTTCTTCTGATTCGGAATAATCTATGTAGAGAATTTCTTCTTTATCTTCTATAGGGTATATGTCTAGCATTCTTAAGTCTTCTAGATATTTTACCCTATTCTTCCAGTTTTGATTGTCGTGCCGGGTTGCTCTTACCGGGCATTCATTTGCGTAATGTCCTTGCTCATTACAGAGCCAACATCTGCAGTCCTTTCCCTTTCCTTTCGGGCATGGGGGTTTTTTCTTCCATTCAGGTCTTCTTCTAAAGAATTTCTTCCTGAATTGGGGTTTTCTATACGAATTGTTGAAGTCCTTTTTGTATCTTTCTGTGGAGTATTTCTTGAAACTTCGGTACTTCTTGTTTCTGTATTTGTTGTAAGGTTTTCTGTAGTAGTGGTTCTTGGATGATTCTCTTCTTTTTTCTTTTTGTTTCTTACATCCAAAATCCTTTATTGTGAATTCCTGTTTTTCACAACAATATCCTTTCTTTATAGCCTTCCTGACTTTCTTCTTTTCCGTTATTTCTTTACAGGTCCTGAGAAGTTTTCCTCTTATCGCCCTAATGGCTCCTCCAATTGTTTGGGGATAGGTTGAATTTGGGAAACTTGCCTTTAGGTCTATTCCAAAACCGTGTGGCATCTTATCAAATATAAGATCTTTATACCTGGGTTGTAGCGTTCGATCGCTTACTTTGTAGTAGTTTTTCAGGTATTCGCATATAAATGCTTCTAGCTCACAGAGGTTACAGAGCCTCATGTTGTCTAGTCTGAAGATTGCTTCCTGCTGTTCGATGCTATTTGTTTCCTCGAGAAAAGCATTATGATCTTTTCCTAGGAATTCTTGGTATAAAGCCTGAACGAATGCTTCTAAGTATTCGATTCCGCTTCTGTCTAAGTCTTTAGGGAAAATGAGGTATTTCGCCCATCTGGCAACATTTCCTGTTAATGTTACCATAATGGCTTCCCTAATTGCCTTTGGGTCATTCGTAACCCTGCTTAGGTATTCATTCGCGTATACTAGTACTTTCATCTCATTGTACCATTTCTGGATTCTGATATTTTGCTCTTGATCAGATCCACAATCGAGATTCAAGGCTCTAGTGTTAGTTATTCCTTCGGGTATTTTTTCTACTGGGATATTTTGTGTCCTAGTAGATCCTGAAGTGGTCGTGGGTCTTCTTCTGTCTTCTCGTGGGATTTCTTCTGGGAAATTCGCACTTGTTGTTCCTGATTCCGCCGTTCTGTCCATGAACATTCGGTGTCCTGTGGATGTCTCGGGGATATCTTCTGGTTCTGATCCTACGTCAGATGCCGATGATTCGATTTTTAACTCATTGAAATGTTCCTCTATTTCCTTGAGTAAATCTTCGTCAAAGGGTTGTTGACTATTCGTTTCCTCTATAGAAAAATTCATTTTTTCTATCTTTGAGGGTACCTAGTATAACCGAATACGAATGGTTGTACTGTTTCCCTCATAGGTTGCTTCTGACCTATGTACCTAGTTCTTGGTTCTTCTTCTGGGAATGATACATTTTCTCTCCTTCTTGGTAGGGAAGATGGTTCTGGTATGCTTTCCCTTTGTTTGTATTGATCTGGTGCTGTTTTGACAGCCCTTCCATTGAATGCGTCCAAAAGCTTCTTAAATTCTTCTTGGCATTTGCAATCTTCTCCTTCTTTGATGATCTTGGCTGTTGCCGTTTCGATATAGTTCTTCATTTCCATTTCGTGTTTGTTCAGGATATTTTTCATGTCTTTGGCAAGATCAATTCGTAGATCTGCCACTTGTCTGGTGATTCTCTTTTCGAGCTCTTGTAAGTCTATCAGGAGTTTCCTGACTTCGTTTACGGATCCTTGGATTTCTTTGTTGACTTCAGAGAGTGACATGTTAAATCTTGTCGTTTAAGATTTTAACTGTCCTTTGTATGTCGTTCACCACGTTAGTTAGTTCCTTGATTTGTTTTTCCAAATCCTTGAACTTTCCAGACTCATTCCTTCCTAGAATGTTCTCAAGCTTGTTTTTTATTTCGTTTAGTGTTTGTGAGTTGTCCTCACTCCCACTAGTTTTTTCGATTTCCTTAGTGAGGGAATCGATTTTATCATTGTTATTGTTTATCGACCGTTCGAGTGGTGATAAATCAATTTTGTTTTTTAGTTTGTTTGTAGTTCTTATATAGTTTTCTCCCAACAAGGCGTTTGCGTTGTTAAGAGCATAACCTATATGAACTATATTTTCGTTTATAGTTTTTCCTTCCCATTGTCTATCAAAAAGGAATTTTCTATTGATGTTATTATCCCTTCTTGGGATATATTTTTGTATGTTGTCTTGATAGTAATGAGGTTTAGTTATATCCTCCATTACTCTTCTAACCCTATTGAGGATCTAATAACCTCCACGTTTTTGTTTATCCTTTCAATATTTCTCCTAAGGTCTTCTGACCTAAAGGGTTCTATTTCTATGTTTCTTTCTATGTGACTTTCAGGTGTTGAGGTAGAAAATCTAGCTGGTTGACTTTCTAGCGCACGATCTCTAGGATTATACCTAATTTGTCTGCTAGAACTGGCTCTTTCTAGTGTTGGCCGTCTAGTGTTTCTTTGTCTAAGTTCCTCTAAGAGCTCCCTATTGGTTTCTCTTATTTGTTCCTCTTCTATGAAGGTTCTATTAGGTAGGGTTTTTTCTGTGATATCCCTAAAGATGTCGTTTATTTCTAAATGGTCATGATCTTTCTTAATGTCTAGACCTGATTGGTTGCTAAGTGTTATGCCCATGACGTATTTTATGGTTATGGGTGCATTGCCTTCTTTCATAAGGTTTTTCTTTTGGAAGTTGTAATCTAGGATTAAAACATCCTGTATGTTTCTGTCTGTAATAGCTATGGAATATCCTGGATATACCGTGAACCCTATTTTCTTGTAGCATAGGTTTCCTGATATTTTTCCTAGTATACTTTCGTCATAGTTTCTGATTCTACCATCTCTGACAGTCACTCCTATGGGTGTGTCTAAGCCTTCTCTAAAAAGGGCTTCTATGAGAATTTCTATTCCTCCTACATGTAGGAATTTTATACTATTTCTTTTCTTTTTATCAATCTGATTGAAAACGTCATTAATCTCCTTCTTGGTGATTAATCTCATGCTATTAGATTCGTCTATTCTAGTAGCGTATTCTTTCGTGATGATATTATAATAAACGTGTCTTTGTCTTAAGTGTAGAGTTTTACTTAATTTCGTGAAAACTCCGGGTTGAAAAGTAAGTTCTTTCTTCTCGAACTTATGTTTGATTATCTCTTTAAATTTATCTTCAGTGAAGACCATACTTAAAGAGTATTCGTTCTGATTATCAATTTCCTCTGTGAATTGATTATCACTATTCTTGGTTATGTTTAGTAATTCTGTTTCCATGGCTCTGATACCAAAAATTCCTAGGAAAAGATCATAATGCTTTTCTCGAGGAAACAAATAGCATCGAACAGAAGAGATGTTCAAGGTATTGATTTAATACCTGCTAAATCCAATATTAGAAATCCTTACACCTCTTGACCACGAATATATTTTTTTTTAATTATAATAATTGCAATCGTTATGATCTGCACTGTTGCTGACCATTGAGGCTCTAGTGAATATTCCAGCACCGGAATTGACACTACAGTTTGGTCACATACTAGTCCTTGAGCGATAATATTCTGACTTGTCTTCGTTTTGTTGTGTTAATTAGGATGCAAATGATTGTGATTTGGAAACTGTGGCATATGAGTTTTTCAACCAAGCGTATAAATTGTAAGAAGAAAATATCCCAGTAAGTTAAACAGTGATAACTCTGAGCACTTTATTTTTCCTTCCCATTTTCTTATTAGACTGATAACTGTCTAATTTTATATATCAGTATTCAAAAACAAATGTGACTGCTCTTCATTTCATAATCGGGACTCTTCAGAGAATGCACGTCTTTGGGGTCGAGAACAGAGCTACTTTAACTCAAACGGCCATAAGGGGTAATTTAACTCTTGAGAAAAAAATCTGCCAAGTCTTTCAAGTCTTTTACAAACACGAACCCGTTTGTTTCTGCAGTATTCTGTGACGCTTCGTTAGAAGCCTGATCAGTGTAGAGCTGTTTATGCTTGTACGCATCTTTTTTGGATCGATGATCAGGAAAACATGAAGGACAGAGAAAGGTGAGCTGAGTCACCATACAAGTCCATCTCGCAATTTCTGATTTCTTTTCGAACCCTTAATTATATTGTTTTATTTTAATATAAACCAGGGTACTGGATTACCTGGAGCGCGCAGTAAAAATCGCAAAAGAGGCTCGGTAAATATCAAAAGTAGGCTCTACAACGCTCTTTGTCGAGATACTAAACTAGTAAGTAGCTGATCTTTGTATTCTTGTATCAGTTTATCAATGAATTTCAGAGATTCTTATTGAATCATAAACCCATTAAACCACCTTTTTAACTCTTTATAGACAGATATCTGTATTTCTTTGAGAAGGAAAACCCGCAGATCACTGCTGCGTCGATCCAAAACTTGATTGAATTGATCAGAAAAAGAAAGGCGGCGGCGCTATGGGAGAGAAATACAATCTATCACTTTCGGATGAAACATCAACCATAGATTTGAAGCTCAAATGGATTTTTTTTTTCTTTTTCTTTTCTCAACTATTTTTAGGTAGTGCTTCGGTTCATAAATTCAAATTCCAGTACGATGCACAAGAAAATTCTGTTTTAGCTGAAGTATCTCAAGAAGGAGATTTACACTTTGATAGTGAAAACAAAGTTAAACGACAACATAATAAGTATCTCAAAAAACCCATCGGAAGTTGCCAACCCTTTTTTCTAAGTACATTACAAAGTAAAATTGCATAACTGCATTCAAATAATTAAAAAAAGAGAAGAAAAAAAGGTGGTTTTCCTAACTGGGATTATATCCAGTCTATTATTACATAAACCAATCAAAACCTGAGAGTTAAGATTGAACTCAGACAATTAAAACAATTCCAAGAAAGCAACACCAAACCTGGTGATAATAAAGTATGGCTTCAGAGTTTCCAGAGTGTATACATTGTAACAGGGAACAATATCTATTGTACACCTCCAGTAAAATAGGAAACAGCAAAAAAAGAAAGGGAAAATATAAGAGTATCCATCGTGTTTAATTGAAATGCGAGATTTATCCCCTATATTTTTAGAAATATCAGACATATTATTTCAGTTTAATATAAATGAAATATACCTCTCCTAAAAAAATGTTATATTACAAATATCACATTTTTCGTTTATTTTTTACAAAAAAATAATTTGAACTCCCCAAAATACCCTTAATAAAATAAATATGTATTTAATATTTTATTTTAAAAAAATCAAAGTCTCTCTTTATAAAAAAAATCCTTAACTTTTTATAAAGAAATTTTTTAATTTAATTTTTTTTGTATATATATATAATAGAAAATAAAAAATTATTTCATTAAGAGTATTTTGGGGAGTTCAAATTATTTTTTTTGCACAAAATAAACGAAAAGGGTGATATAATTTGTAATATAACATTTTTTAGGGGAGGTATATGTCATTTATATTAAACTGAAAGGATATGTCTGATATTTCTAGAAATAGAGGGAATAAATCTCGCATTTCGATTAAACACGAGAGATACTTTTGATATTTTCTAAAAAAAAAAGAAACGAGAAAGTGAGTAAGAACTGAATATTTGGAAGACAATAACTAAATAAATAAAACATCCCAAGAATTTTATATCACAGAACATGGTACATTTCCAAAATACAGAAGAATCTCCAATATTGAATTTCTCTAACAAGAGTCAACACAATGGATTCATAAAATCATTTATTTTCTATGTTTAAGTTTCCTAATCTTATCACGTCCACACGTTTGATTGTTGTCTATTTCGTATGATATAATTTTTTAACAGTTATATAAACAAGCACAATTAGGGTAAAGTAATAGGATTAAAATAGCGAAGTGTGAGTATCATTATACAAGATCGATATATATATATATATATATATATATATATATATATATATATATATATTATGATTAAAGAAACCTAGAAGTTAGCACTTGTTTTTTTTTAATTATAAAATCTGGATACATGACAAGATAAAAAAAAACAAGTTGCTTATACTAAAACGTGAGGTAAACCATATAAATATTATAGGTCTTTAATCAAACTTTAGTGAATCGCAATCTATATCAACTGATCATCTTGTTACAGGTGGGACAAATATGAGAAAATCTAAGTCAATCAGAAGTTATATATACCAACTGAAGTTACGCAATCAACCATTAGGGTTTTGATCAAAATGAAGATTGAAGTGGAAGTTTCCTCCGAAGAGATCATCAAACCCTCGTGTGAAACCCCTGACCATCTTCGCAACTATACACTCTCATATTTCGACCAAATATCACCAAAAACATACAATCCTCTAGTCTTGTTCTACGAGCTGATCAACAATGATCGAACCGAGTCTAAAATCAACGAGATATCGAGCCTAATGAAGAAATCTCTCTCCGAGGCCTTAGCCCTATATTATCCGCTCGCCGGCCGGGTCAGAAACGACCGATTTGTCGAGTGCAACGACGAGGGAATCTCCTTCTCCGAGGCTCGAGTTTCGAGCCCTCACGAGCTCTCCGAGATCCTGAAAAACCCTAACCCTAACGAGCTCTCGAAACTCCTTCCCTTTGAACTCCACCGTCTGAACGAGTTCCCCGTCGGAATCCGGCTCAACACGTTCTCCGGCGGAGGCATGGCGGTCGGAATATGCATATCTCACCAGCTCGCCGACGCGCTCTCTTGCATCGCTTTCATCAAATCATGGGCCGGTATTTCGCGCGGAGTTACAATCGAGAGACCACGGTTCGACTCGGCCGAGCTCTTCCCTCCTCGAGACGAATTAGAGTTCGACACGAGCCTCGGGATCACGACCGCAGTCACGTCGAAGAGATTCTCGTTCGCATCGCCGGAGATCGAAGCCGTGAGGGAAAAGTACGGTACTAGGGTTTCGCGAATCGAGGCTTTATCGACTTTTATACTCTCTCGCCTTCTCTCGGCGAGCCCCGTCCCAGAGGGGCGAGAGAGGGTTTCTCTGGCGATCCATCCGGTGAATATCCGGCGGAGGCTCGACCCTCCTCTTCCCGAGAACTCCTTCGGAAACCTGTACCGCAACGCGTTCACCGCCCTCGACGATGACATCATCACCGACGGCGGCGAAATCGCGAAGAGGATAAGGGAAGGGATAAGGAAAGTGGACAAAGGGTATTTGGAGAAGATAAGAGAATCCGGAGAGGATATGAGAATAAAGAGTTTTTTGGAAGAAGCGACGAGGGTTTCCATGGAAGGTGGCGAGATTGTAACGTATAGCTTCACGAGTCTTTGTAGATTCCCTCTTTACGACGCTGACTTTGGGTGGGGCGAGCCTCTTTGGGTCAGCTCGGCGGCGTTGACTTTTGATAACCTCGTATGTTTCTTGGACTCCAAAGACGGCGATGGAATTGAAGCTTACATCAGCTTGAAAGAGGAAACCATGGCCAAGCTCCAAGCTGACGTGGAATTTCTCAAATATGCCAAACTTTAGGCCAAGCGATAGGATTTGTGATATGATACTATTGCTGACCAATTTACGTTGAAATTTGAATCAAGAAATGAGTCGTATTAGGTGGGAAATTAGGCATGGTCGTTTCCTTGATACGTGTACGTAATCGTTTTAAGTTGTGATGCAATATTTTTTTTCATATGTAACGTTTTCGTTGTTTCGCTTGTATATCCAAATAGCATATTGGTTTTAATATTACAAAGACGACTAAAAGTATGCGAGTATGTTCATATTGATATAGTTGAAACCTAATTCAATGGAGATATGGTATACGGTACCGTGTACAAATATAATGTTATTTTTTTTAAAAATAAAAATTGGTTGAAATCGTTAGCCATGTTTTATTAAAACTATGTACTTTGTTTACATTTGCGACGAAAATGGAGTACCTTTTATATATTCTAATGCTGAAGTTTCACGTACGCCAGCTTAATTCTAGATTTTGTTCAAACTAATTTTGATTTCTGTTCACCAAGTAAATCTATATGAAGAAGATATCCATATAGAAAGAGATATCAACGGTCGATATGCATATTCACATGTCAATCAATCAAGGAGCAATGTCAACGATCGATATTATTAAAATCAATATAAAATATAATATTCAAACAATTAACGCTGTATTATACTATTATTGATTACTCTCTGTTTAGCAAATATTATACGGACAAACTTTTGAAGGCTGAAAAACTTGATTTAGATTTTGTGAGTTCTCTTTTTTAATTCAAAGAAAACATGAATTAAAAAATCACCTATAATTGTCTTATTAATTAATTTTAAAAACTGAATGAGCTATACAGAAATATATATTAGAAAATAGCAACGTATTATTGGAGCTACTTAATTTCAACCGTCTATTTGGTTTTCAAAGTGCTATCACGACCATATGAGAACGTGTTCCCATTGATTTCAATATTTTGTGCTTCAATATTTCTAGATATATACACCATATGTTTTGTTTTGTATCACCAAATCAGTTAATACTTTGTTATAGGCTATATACTTCAGAAAAACTTAATCATCTCTATAGATTGATATACCTGTAATATGGAAGTTGAGATATTCTCCGAAGAGATTATCAAACCCTCTTCTCAAACACCAGATCATATCCGTAGTTACCAACTCTCATTTCTCGACCAATTATCTCCGAGATTATACAATCCAATCATTTACTATTACTCATCAAAGGACACCGATTTTGCCGATATTTCTCGCCGGCTCAAGAAATCTCTGTCCCAAACCCTGACCCTATACTATCCTCTAGCCGGAAAGTTGGAAAAAGACAGTATAACCCTCGACTGCAACGACGACGGAGTCCGATTCTTTGAAGCCCGAGTAACGTCAGACACAAATCTCTCTGAGATCATTGAAAACCCGGTCCCAAGAGAGCTCAACAAACTCCTTCCATTCGATCTAGATGAGCCTGCCGAATCGCTCCTCGGAGTCAAACTAACCGCTTTCCTAGGCGGAGGAATCACCGTCGGAGTCTGTGTTTCTCACCGGATATCGGACGGACTCTCGACCCTCGTGTTTGTCAGAACTTGGACGGCAATTTCTCGCGGTGAAGCAGTGAATTCAGTCCAGCCACCAGAATTCATCTCGGCGTCTCTTTTTCCAGCGAGAGACGTGGCCGGTTACGACAACACCGGTTCCGTCTCAAACCTCGACGAAGTAGTTACAAAAAGGTACTTCTTCGACGGTCCGAAGATCGAGGATCTGAAGAAGAGGCAATGCTGCAAAGAGAGTGAAAATAGGAAACCACCCTCGCGAGTCTCGGTTTTGTCGGCCTTTCTTTGGCACCGTTTTGTGGCGGTGGTGAATGACGGAGAATCTTCTATCCCCACCAAGAAAATTTTCACTGCTCATCATACCGTGAATCTCCGCCCGAAGCTTAATCCGCCGCTTTCAGACCACTCTTTTGGGAACTATTACCGGACGTCAACGACGTTCGAACCGTCCATCTCTGGAAAGACCCTAGACCCTAATCTAGCGGGAAAGATAGCCGAGGATATCCGCAGAGTTGACGAGGGTTTCGTCGAGAATATTCAGGTCAACGGGGATGAGTTTATGGAATCTATTAAGAGAGGCTCGGAGATGTTTCAGAGTGGGAATTTGGTTCCTTTGGTGTTTAGTAGTTTGTGTAGGTTTCCACTTTATAAAGAGGCTGATTTCGGGTTTGGAGATCCGATGTGGGTGAGTACGGCGGCAAGGGGTTTAAAGAACACGGTGGTTTTTATGGATGACAAGACAGGCCATGGAATAGAGGCGTACATCACTTTGAGCCCTCGAGATATGGTCAAACTCGAAGCTGACCAAGCAGGCCCGACTAAACACATTTATAGGCCTATTATACTGAAAGTATTTTAACTCCACAAGAGGGTGAAACCGTTCTATTTTATTGTTTTTATATTTACAGCTATAACTTAAACAATTACAACCATGACGTATGTAACTTTTATTTTATTAATGAGAAGGAAGACAAGACGTTAAAATAACCTAATGAATACAAAAGACTAAAAGTCAGCTTTATTTGGTGTTTGAAGCATTTCAGATTTTTGGGCCTTTTTTTTTACCTTGTATGCCTTCTCTTCCCTTATGAGCCTAAAGCAAATGCTTTAGGACCCTTACACTTTGTTTGGTATGAAGGATTTTGGAGGGATGGATTAGAATAAATGGATTTGAGAGGATGGATTGTATTTATTTGTTGTTTGGTATTAAAGAGGGAAATGTTGTGAGGTATGGAGGGATGAATTTAAATCCATGGGACCCACCAAAAATGCTCCCCTCCCATTTTGCACGGATTGAAAAAATGAGAGCAACAAATTTTTATAAAATTACAAAACTAACCTTCACTTATAATATCTATATAATATATTAGAGTAAAAATGACTTTTTCACTTCCATAACTTCATCTTCTACATCTCACACATCTCACATAACAATGGAGTTTGGTGAATGAGTTTCTCCACCATTGACAACTTGAGTTCACAAGTAAGTTTTTTTTTATTTTAACTATCTAATGCTTAATAAAATTCTTGTATGTTTCTAGAATCAAGGTCTTGAGCTTATTCTAATCTCTTCATAATATATTGCTTCATTGGTATGTATTTTATCTCTTTTGATTTCCTCTTTTTTATATATCTATATGAAATTTATGTGCATTCTAGTCTTTTTTTTTTCTTTTTTTTTTATGTTGCTTATTAAGTACATTTATTTCCATTTTCATTGTGTGGTTATGTTCTTTCATCACCAATTTATGACTAGCTTTTCTTTTGTCATGATCAAATAATTGTTTACTCGAACAAAAGTTTGAATATTTTTATCACTTTGCATATCGATTTATTTTTCTTTGTTTGAATTTTGTGTATTTGGTAATACAACTTATTTGCTATATGGTTAAAAATTATTATTTTTTACATAGATGGATGAACAAGAAAACTCAACAAATGATTGGGAGATAAGTTCAAGAGATGAGAATTTACGAGAGAATGTCATTGTAACATTCCAAGAAAATATTAGAAGGTTCAAGAATGAATGGGAAAGACAAAGACGCATAGCTACTATCCAACTCGTGTGCTACATAGTGGAGATGATTTGCATGATGGAATTGTTTTATTGCTCCAATTACGTAGATCCGGGCTTACGTAATAGTAGTGTCGATAGTGAAACAATTAGGAATCAACTTATAAACCGTATGAGTGTTGACGAGAAATGCCGTGATGTCATACGAATGAGTCCATTTGCATTTGTTAAGTTGTGTGATCTACTTCGACAATCGGGTCGCCTCAAGGATAACAAAAACTCAATAATAGAGGAACAAGTGGCTAAGTTCCTCTATGTAATATCACATTGTGCTAAAAATCGTCTTATATCATTTTTCTTTCGTCGGAGTGGTGAGACAATAAGTAGACATTTCCACGAAGTGTTAAGAGCAATAATATCATTAGAAGACACTTTTTTGAGGCAACCCGATGGAGAAAAAATACCCGATGAAATACTCAACAACTTCAGATTCTACCCTTATTTTAAGGTATTCATTACCACTAATATAATTCATATAATTGACTTGATAGGAATATTTAGTTAGAAATTGAAGTATAAGTTAATTTCAGGATTGTGTTGGAGCAATTGATGGAACTCATGTCCGAGTGAAAGTGCCTCGAAATGAGGCTTCACGATATCGAGGAAGAAAAGAATATCCTACACAAAATATAATGGCCGCATGTGGATTTGATATGAAATTTACTTATGTTTTGCCCGGATGGGAAGGAACGGCGTCGGATTCAAGGATTATCAAAGATGCTTTAGTAAGGGAAGATAAACTAATGATTCCTAAAGGTAGAAAAGTAGACTATTTTCATATATATACATATAATTTTATGCTAACATAACTAACTAAACACAAAATTCTTTTGTATAGGAAAATATTATTTAGTCGATGCGGGCTATATGTTACGAAGCGGGCTTATCACCCCATATAGAGGAGTGCGCTATCATTTGAAAGAGTACTCACAACGTGGTCCGGAAAATCTAGAAGAGTTATTTAATCTTCGACACGCGTCATTACGCAATGTCATAGAGAGAGCCTTTGGTGTGTTAAAAAAACGGTTTACAATCATATCGAGTGGTACCGAGCCTCAATATCCTATCAAGACACTCACGGAAATTGTATTAGCTTGTTTTATTTTGCATAACTATCTAATGGGCGTGGATCCGGATGATGAATTAATTAGACAAGTAGATCGAGAACTTATGGACCGAGAACCGGAAGTAGAAGAGTTTAATAACATATCAAATGATGGAGAATATGCTAGAAAAGGAGCCGTCTTGAGGGATAATATAGCACAAGTCATGTGGCATGACTACTTAATGAATAGGGAATCATTTTTATTTTGTTTTAATGCTATGTGAATATTTTCCTACTTGTATGTTTGTACTTTTGTGGTAGTGACTACTATGATACTATTATGATATATATAATGAGACTTATGATTATTTTTGTTATAATATCATCTTTATAATTTATATTCATGCAGATATTCGAACATATAATCAATATGACGAAAAAAGGAAAGAGTGCACTTGAGGTTGAACAAACAAAGAGAGAGACGGTGAAATGGACGGAACAAATGGATGTTGTACTTATCGATGCTTTATTGGAGCAACATGTTAATGGAAATAGGGTTGATGGAACTTTTACAACAAGTGCATATAATAATGTTCTCAAAATCTGTCAAGAGGAGTTGAAATATCCATTTGATAAAGACCACCTCAAAAATAGAATCAAAACATTGAAAAGTAATTTCAATGGAATTCATGATCTTTTCAAAGGATTAAGTGGCTTTGCTTGGAACCCAACGACAAAGTTATTTGAGGCCGAACCCGAAGTTTGGAACGCTCTTATAGAGGTAATCGTAGATTGTTAATATTTTTAAATGGTCTTGCATTTTTATCACTATTATTATTGTTATTATCTTCTTTTTTATTTATTTTTTTGTCATGTTGTTGTGAATATGTGTAGAAAAATCCTAAAGCAAACAAGTGGAGATATAGTGCAACTCAAAATTATGATAAATTATTTGAGTTATTTGCCAAAGATAGAGCGACCGGGGAACATGCAATAAGTGCAAAAGAGAAGGCTAAGAAATGGCAAGATGAAGTTGAAGAAAATGAATTTGTTGATCTTGAGGTTGACGAGACTACCCAAACTAACATCTCCCAACAAAAGACTTCACAACAAGCCTCCCAAACTCCAAACTCATCTAGAGGTACAAAAAGAAAATTAACTATGATGGATTCGTTTGATAAACATATGGAAGCTATGCAATCAAGCATAGGAGGCGTTGTTGATGTAATGAAAGAAGGTAATCTCGTCATTCGAGAGAGCAACATCATAGCCGAAAAAGGAATTGATGCAATTGAGAGAGGAAGGCCAAAAGTTTATTCGGAGGAGGAAGTTTATGCCGAACTATTGAAGATTGATGTTCCGGATCATATTCAACTTGATGCTTTTCTATTTTTAATCAAGGACTCCTCTAAAGTCCGAGCTTTCTTTGCCGTCCCAAGCGAGCGTCGTCTTGAACTTCTTCAAAAGATGATGCCTTCAAACAACAAGGAGTGAAACTTTGTGCTTATGTGATTCTAGAACATCATATAACACTTTTTTGTAAAAAAATTATTAGTAATTGCCTATTTTGCTCTAGTCCATAAATTTATTTTGCTTATTAAGACGGGATATTAATAGTTAAAATATTAATCTTTTGAACGTAAAAAAAAGTACAAGAAGTTGTAATATTTATAATTTTTGTAGGGCAATTACTTTTGTTTAAATACTTTATAATATATGCAATTTTGCATTTAATAACATTATATATATAATATAATTATTCAGCTACATAATTGCATGCATATGGCTTTTATAATATAAATAAAATATGTGCAAATTAAATATCAATTTGATAATATATAAGGGTATTATTGTACTTTACCATATTAAAAATTAATCACTCTATTTTTTTCTCTATTCATACCAAACAACAGAGCGGAATGATATTAATCTTTCCTCTCATCATACCAATCAACTTTTAAAAAAGTTACAATCCACTCATTTCCTTTCCTTTCTTTTCCATCCTAAACAATCCATCCATCCATATTTCTATCCTTCGTACCAAACAAAGCCTTAAGGTAGAGCCGGGCCTCTGATCAAGAGTTTCTTGCTTTTGTATAGCCAAACCCTAACTTGCATGTAAATTAGCGTTATGTTATGAGGTATTAAATACTACCATTGGTATTTTCATGTAATGTATGTAATTCTGGAAGACAATTAATCTAATGAACAATTACTGTTATACTGTACTATTTAAACCAATGTTCAAAATATCGGGATATATCGGTGATATATCGCCGATATATCGTTTTTTGAAGAGTCTCGGTAAAATATCCGTTGTAATCGTTATCGTTTTATAAATATCGTTAATATATCGATGATATATCAATAAAATACCGAAATTTTTTAGTAGTTAAAAAATTCAAAATATCGACAAAATATCGTCCAAATTTGAAAATATCGTTTTATTTGTTTTTTTTTATTTTTCTTTATTTATTATTTCTTATTATTTATATCTTTTACTTATTAATTTTACTTAGTATAATGATATTATCAATATTTCTTTATTTATATTTTATAATACATATAAATATATGTATGACATATTATATATATATATATATATATATATATATGATATCTATATTAATAGACTAAATAATTAAATATATAATACTATTCTTTTTTATTATTTTAATGAATATTTGTAATGTAGTAAAAAAATATAACAATTTTTTTTGAAAAAAATTATTTTATTACATTTTTAAATATTGAAAAAGTAATGTAAATATTAATAATGTATATCTATAAGAAAAAAGTTATAGGTATATTTTAAATTTAATTGTTTTATTAGAAATTTAAAAATATAACTAATGGTATACATATTTTATTATATTTTGTTATAAGATTTTTGTCGATATATCCGTCGATAATCGATATATCATCGATATATCACCGATATAATCAGTAATCGGTATTAAAATTGTTATAGAATATCCGTCGATACTCGATATATCCGTAAAATCAGAACTTCGGTATGGGTGTCGGTATCGATATTTTAAACCTTGGTTTAAACCTAATTAGTTACTAATTTTTTTTTAAGTAATCCTATATTTTGTGACATGTGAGAGTTACTTGTAATAATTAATACTAATTTCTACAAAAAAAATAAAGATATAAACAAATAAGTACTAGTAATTTTGACACAGTTGCCCATTAGCACTAGACATCTATACCTTATTCCAACTTTTTTAAAAATCAATGTCCCTAAGTCCGCATATACGGAGTTGCTTCTTCCACCATTGAAGAGTCCACGGTCACCAAATGATCTTCCTCTGCCACCACGAGAGCATCTTTGTCCACGCGTGTCTATATAGTTCGATGATGGTCCATTGACGTCGATCGTACGAGTTTAGGTGAAAAATGTGAGTTTCTTGAGTCAAGGTCATCTACCTAGAGACCTCTTGAACCACTCTATTACAAGAGGAAGAATCTTTGTATCTGAAGAGGAAGAGAGCATTGGAAATCCCTTCCATCTTCGTGAAGTAGTCAAAACTTGACATATTTCCTTTCTTTGTCGATTGGAGCTGAGTTTTGAGAGGCACGACTCTCGCCTCTAACCAAATGGGGAATTATTTCTCTATGTCGACCATATTTCAAATAATTAGGTCATGATTCTAGTCACTAACATGAGGATCGACGTTGTCAATGATGACAAGAGCTAGTTGATGAGGAGTTGATCCTCACGATTCTAGATTTTGACGTCTATATATTTGGACTTTGAAACTATTTTAACTTTCTTCTCCGTCCATCGTTTCAAGGAACTCCAATAGAGGTATTTAGTTATGTCGATGTAGTATTGAAGATTGTGGCCTCTATCTTCAAATAATTTGGTATGTTGAAGATTTATTGACATATATAAAATTTATTGACAACGATGTCAATACATCTTCAAACAATTTTTTTAGAATCATTTGAAGATTTATTGACACTCATGTCAATAAAAAGATAAAATGTCAATAAATCTTCAAACGAATTTCCAAATTTTTCAAACTATATTTTTTTTCAAATTTTCCAAGTTTTTTTTTTTACTTCACATAACAAACGAAAAATGATATCTAACTTTACTTTTGTGACCATCAAGTAAATAACAAAATTAAATACAAAAAATTGATATTTCATTAAGAGTATTTTTGTACCAACACATATATAGAAGTCATACTTTTGGATTAATTTTGACTTATTGAATATTGGTCCTAAAGTATTGAAGAGGTCATAGTTAATGAATAATCCAAAAAAAAAAAAAAAATACAACAATGCTTGTGTAGCATAAGATAGCCAAAATAAGAAACAAAAAAAACATTGCTGGACACTTCATCTTCTCTCCAACGTTTACACCATAACACGAAGGGCTTGAACCAAACCTAAAGGTTTTTTTTTTTTTCACGTGAAGAAGACATTTTTTTTATCACAATGAAAAGGCAAAAAAAAAAAAAAAAGGTTTTATCCATCTAAACTTTTTTTTTTTTCCCTTTTTCTTATATGTGCTGTTTGCTTGCTTTTCTGTATTTAAACTAGTTGGTGTGTGTGTCATTTTCTTTTTTATTCTAGCGTGTTGTCAATATTTTTAGTTTTTTTGGTTTAATTATGTCTAGTAAAAAATATCAATTTGGAGATGAAATAAAAAAAAAAAAAAATTAAAAAAGGTCCTATTTTATGCGTGTATTTTGAAAAAGTCCATATTTTTTGTACGAGTTTGTTTTGAATACATTGCTTTACACGCTGTACGAATTGTAACCTGTAAAATATAAAAGGTCCTATTTTACTAACTGAAATCTGCTAGTTTATACAACTTGAATACTAAGCTGACTACTGACACAGCAGTGCTATTGTGCTGACTTGGACGTCACTCTTAACCCATCTGATACTACATTAACCATCATTATTTCCAAAATCAAACAAGAAAGCTTATTAGCTTATCAAGATGTTGTATGTGATATACTTGGCTGATATCTCTCTCTCTCCCTCGATATATATATACACATGTCATTTTGATTAATTACACAGCGTTGAGATGGCAACCTCTTTTTAATCACATATATCTCAGCACTAATAGCGAGGTTGACTTAAATAAATTACTTATCTACATCATTTACCTAACCCGGTGTATATTTCAAGTTACAATTGCGACAGATAAGAATGACAACTATAGGGAAAATTAACTGCATGAAAATTGAAGAAGTAGAAGAAGAAGAATGGGTAATGAAGAAGAAAATTCAGATCATCCAATCTTAAACTGAAATACTCATTAATTTCAAGATCACAGAAAGTCAGGATCATGATAATGTTACCGCTCTTAACAATAGTATGTAAACGCTGAGTCTATTTTTCAATCGTTGTAAAGATGATAATAATTAATAATCATAATAATAATAATAATAATAATATTAATAATTATTATTATTATAAGAGAAATGGGGTGTTCATATTTAAGTATATGCATCTATAAATCTAGCATAAGAATTAAATACAATCCGATATATGCATTTATAAATCTAGCATAAGAATTACATACAATCCGATTTAGTTATTTCTTTCTTGACACTAGGCTTTGTTTGGTAGAGAAGAAATGGAAGGAGAGGATTGATTTTTTCCGTTGATGTGACATGTAGCCTTGTTTGGTAGGAAGGAGGGAAAGAAAATAGGAAGGATTTGGAGGGATTAATAATCCATCGGGCCCACCATTTTTAATCCTTCCAATTTTGGAAGGAAATGAAAGTAAAGAAGAAAAATGTTATTTTTTTTTACAAATATACCCTCAAAACAATCCATCCATCTATCATTTTTTTTCTTTCTACCAAACATAAATAAGAAATTATGTAATCATTTCCTTTCTTTTCCATTCTTTTCCCTTGTAAAACAATTCATCCATCTATCATTTAATCTTTCTTACCAAACAAGGCGAGTAGTGGTGGGGCCAGAATTTACAGCAAGGGGAAGAAGATTTTATTTTAAAAAATTATTCTATATTTTATAGAGGTGTGTAAGAAAAAAAATGTTATTCAAGGGGGCATATATAAAAAAAATCATATAATTAAGCTAAATATAAAAATTAATAAAATTTTACGGCCATAATTTTAATTTTATAAGGTTAGGGGGATTATGTCCTCCTGGTCGTTAGTTGGCCTTACCCTTGGTTACAAGTAAAGATTATGATTTTATTGTGAGAAATAAGTTCTCAGTCATATTAACTCAAATAATAAAAACAAGATTGGCTGATTTTTAAGATAAAATAGCATTATCAAACACCCCGAATTATTTTTAATCGGGGATTTTATGAGTATAAACTATACCGGTTAGTATCTGAGTGGTTGTGATCTTCAAGGGTGATTTGGTGTGAAGAAGTGTACTCGGTTCGTATATTGTTTGCAATAATTGTGATAAAATTCCAGAGAAAGTCTTGTGGAAGTCCGGATCTCAAATTTGAGAGGATTTTCGTTTTGTACTTTCAATATCGGTAAACTGAAATATACAAAATTGCTCAAGAGATAGTTTTGAAGTACAAATACTTCGCTTATTTATGTAATAAATAAATTATCACGCGAGAGCTAGGGTATGTGTTATCATGCTTCTTGTTCATTCCGTTTCATGTTACATTGGTCATTCATATATATGTCCATCTCTTTATAATTATCATTCGATGATTAGGGTTTATAATTACATGTTCGAACCTTCATTATCGTGGGCAATTTATATGTGCATATTAAGAAACTCGAGCGCAAGAGAATAGATGAAGAGTGCGAGTTAATTGGCGTAGAAATTTGCATTCCCCTCTAACAGGAAGTCATGTTATTAAATGGTTATTTTTTTTAAAAGTTTGTTAATATATTTATATAACAATTATTGTAGTCTAATTCTAAGGATCGATGGCTAATTATAATATAGAGAAATTGACTATAGTTTATGTCACAAAGAAAACCCTAAATATTATCAACTTCCTATTTTATAATATAGCATAAACTAAAGTTCAAGGTACCGTTATCGCGAGTTTTTTCAATTTGGGGTTAAGCAACTTACAACAATGAGGATATGGATAGATAAATAAAAAATAACGGGGAACTATTATTGAATAATATAAGATTATGCTTCGTATATATATATATATATATATATATATATATACATTAAAAAAATTCTCATATACAACAAAAAAATTACAATTACTAATGCCAAAAAACGATAAATAATAACAATGTACATGGGATGCTTAACATATTTGAGTTATTTCATCTAGTGTGGATAATATTGAATATAAACATCATAAACCATGAAATAAGTATCTATTGAAAAAATTTAAAGAGTAAGAATGCATGAGTAATCTTTACGAGTATTCACTGGACAGCTCAAAACTTCCTAGAAACACACACACGATAAACAAATAAATAAATAAAACACTCCTTACAATTTTATCACACTTTCCTTTATTATTTATTATTTGTATTTACATATTTAGCATCATGATAAAACAATCACAAGAGCAAATACAACACAACACCCAAAACCAAATATATGTAGTTACACTATGGTACATCAAAACAAAAGTACACACTAATGGTTTTTTTTTTCCTTGAAATCACACATTGAAAGCATATTTTATTAAGATGATATGAAGCAGGAAAGGAACTCTTTGTCAGCTTCAAGCCTTTCCATGTCTTCTGGTTTTAAGCAAATATAGGCTTCTATTCCATCACCTTTTTTGTCGTCAAAGAAAACGACCGAGTTGTTGAAACCCCTAGCCGCCGAGCTCACCCATGTTGGCTTTCCGAATCCGAAATCTGCTTCATAGAGAGGAAATCTGCACAAACTGCTTATAAAGAAACGGATCACTTCTCCGCTCTCAAACCTAGACGTTTCTTTCTTGAGAGATTCCACAAATTCATCGCTTTTCGCTCTCATGTACTCGACAAAGCGAGTGTCTATCTTCCTGATGTCCTCTCGGATCGCCCGAACTAGGTTTTTTTCGTACTCTTCTCCGGTGGGGCATCTAATCAACCCATTTGTTAAGGAAGTGCTATAGTAGTTTCCGAAAGAATGGATTGGCAATGGAGGATCACACCTTGGACGAATGTTCACGGCTTGAAGTATCAAGTATTCTTTTGCGGGGAGACCCGATTCGGCCAATTTTGTAGCGTCCACGAATCGGGTCCATATGAATGTAGACAAGGCCTCGACACGCGAAACGCGTTTAGGCAAGCAAGTATTGCATAGCGAGTTCTCGTCTTTGTGGCTCCTTTTTTCTTGATATTTTTCCCTGAGTGTTTCCAGCTTTGAGCTTTCGAACACAAATCTTTTCGTCGTGTTTGTAGAGCACATGTTCTTTTTTACGACAACGGGAAGATCATACCCTCTTAAATCCTTCTGAGGGAAGAGATCTTCTGAACCAAATTTAGGGCAAACAACGGTGTCGCTTTGGCCTCGAGCGATGGCCATCCAAGTTCGGACAAACATGAGAGATGCTAGAGCGTCTCCGAGGTGATGGGAAAAACAAACGCCGATAGCTATTCCTCCGCAGTCAAAGGCGTTGAGTTGGATGCCAAGAGGTAAAGTTGCGAGCTCGTCGAGTTTCAATGGAAGAAGCTTGTTCAGCTCCAATGGGATTGGATTTTTAAGGATGTCAGATAATTTGACATTGGTACGAGCTTCGGTGTAAAGAGCTCCTTCGTCGTTGCACTCGAGGAGATCTTGGCCATCAATTGGTCGTCCGGCCAGGGGATAGTATAGGGTTAGGGCTTGGGATAAAGACTTCTTGAGCTTGTTGGATATTTCGGCAATGTGATTATTGGACTCGTCATTACTTAATGAGTAGAAGTAAATGAAAGGACTGTAAACTTTGAGAGAGATTTGATCAAGAAACGAGAGCTTGTAAATACGAAGATTTTCTGGGGTTGGAGAAAAGGGTTTGATCATCTCACTAGAGACCACTTGAACCTCCATTTTTTTTTCTGATCATTAAGGTTTAGGGAGTTTTTTGATGTATTTGCTTAATCTATTTATATGCATGTCCATATTTGGAGTGATATACTGATCTATAAAATAACCTCCTATGAATCAATAAATTTATAAGCATAAGAGTGACTTTTCTTTGACTGAAGTTGTACACTATAAAATGT